>NC_056743.1:1137920755-1137930755 GCF_019279795.1 Protopterus annectens | reverse complement strand
GCTTCCATTTCTCATACGTAATGGAGCAAGTTTAATTTTCCTGTAGGTAAATAATAATTGTCACTGGTGTCCCTTAAAGTATGCAGCACCTTCCTTAAAGGTTTGTTTTTGCTTAGGATTCCTATCAAATACCCTAACCTGCGGTAGTGGTGCTGCGGTAGCATTGTCACCTCACAGCAAGACGTTGTCCCGTTCGATTCTCAGCTTGAGCGTCTTCTGTGTGGAGGCATGCGTGAATGGGAGTGCCTTCGTTGAAGGTTGTACGTCAGGGCTGGTAACTCGGCACGTAAAAATCCACTACCAAACATTAGCGGACCGGAGTTTCCGCTGTGGCAACCCATAACCGGGATAAGCTGAAAGACAACAATCCTATCAAGTACCCTACCCCTCCTTGGAACGTCACCAGTCCTTGACTTAGTTTTCCTGTTAAACCTGCAGCAAAGGCTGATTTAAAATTTTTGTCCTGGAAAAACATTTTTCTAGTTGCCATTACATCTGCTATAAGAGTTTCAGAACTTCAGGCTTTATCTGCCATCCACCTTATATCATTTTTCATAAAAACAGGGCCTCTCTTTACACCAGTCCATCCTTCGAAAAGTCGACTCTGAATTCGCTGTTACCAGTCCATTAATTTAATAGGGTGTTGCTTGTTTTGCATATGTGTAGGAGGTTGCATAGGACTGGATCCTTTGATGCTCTGCATTGCAGGCATAAGTCAAGAGTCTGTAGGAAGCAGAAAAGAAACCACTTTAAGGCAGTCTGTATAGTTCAAGGAAGACCTACCACTAATTACCTTAGTGAGGAATTGATGTGGTTTTTCAAATTGGATCATATTACCAAAGGTGCTGTTATATTCTGTTATAGGCCTGATGAGAAGAGAGGGATGATAACTTCCTTGTATCTAGAAGAAATACTCCTGATGATTAGTCTGGTTAGGTAAAAGGATTTCCTAACAGTAGTTGGATACATTTAGATCAAAGGGTAGTTCATTGCCAAGTGCCCTGGTCCTTAATAATTGAGTCAGTTTTCAAAGAAATGTCACCTATGTGGTAGGTGCATGGCTGCCCGATTTTACCAAAGGTTATAGTGCTGGATTTCTTTGTATTTCATTTTAAGCCATAGTCCAGGCAGCACTTACTGATGTGTGTTAGTCCCTCTTGAAGAATATGGAAGTCAGATGGGGAGATAATGACTACTCTGAGTTTGCAGTCCTCTGCAAACCTGGTCAGCGGTACACCCTTCATGTCTGCCTTGATGATAGAGAACAAAATGCCAAAAAGAAGTAAAGAAGTGCTCCTAGGACCAGTCCCTGGAGGACAAAGCTGTTTTTACTACCCTTTGATGAGTGCGCCGTCTAAACTAAGATATTGGGTTCTGTCAGTTGGCTGTGCAGCAGTTAACATATATAGGTTTAGATTTAGTGTAATTACCTTATTAATAAAGCAAGAATGAGGGTATCAAAGGCCTTAACTAGATCCAGGTACTCTGTATGAACTGATTTGCCCATGTTTAATGCATCATTGACTTTTTCAAAGAAACCTTTCACGTTCAGGAGGCAAGCTCTGCCTTCACACATCAAAGCTGGCTGTGGCACAAGGCTTGTTTGACTGACTGTGTCCTTGTTAATTTCCACAATGATGCTTTCCATTGCCTTGCGGTCAAGGCTGGTGAGAAAAGTCCAGTTTTTCTTGGATCTGTAGTGGGTTCCCCCCTTTCTCTCCTTGTGGAACAAGATGACCTCAACAGTTCTGTATTCCTCGGGGCCAGCCTTCAGTCAACTGGTGCCCTAGACAAAAGGGCTTAACAGCACCCCCCCACACATACCACCATCTTGGTCTACCTACACTATCCACATTACCTTTTTCTTTTTTTTTCCTCACAGTTAGTCTTACTTTTCTGTTTCTCTTGTATTCGTTCATCATATTTTAAAGAAATCCTTTCTTTACTATATCAAGGTAAACGAATACTGGAAAAGCAGCCCTGCTAGAGCGGTATCCTAGGCCATCACCAACTTGGGCTATGCCTAAGGCTGGTTATGCTGTTCCTCTAGCATGGATCCATTGGTGAAGCTGAGGATGAATATGCTTATTAGTGAGTCTGTCTGGCAGTGTCTGGTGCCAACACAATAGCCTGGCTCGTTGTCAGGATTCGTGGAGCTAGTGTTTTCACTGGTTCATAGGTTGCTACCAGACTAACAACCAGTAGGGCCTTTATAAGCCTACCCATGAACCCCAACCCAGTTTTTGTCTCAGAGTACCTCTGGTATCTATTGGAGGTGAGTATGTTAGTAAGGAGATAGCTAAGGGACTTGTGGGTGGGCGTTAATTGGAGAAACATACTTACTGACAGTTTGTGTCTATTAGGGACATGGGAGCCAGACTGGGTATGAATTTGCGATTTTCTCATCAAGTGGTCAAGATTTCATTTGAATAGGGTCAGAGATGAACTCTGCTTCACATAGATGGGGATACTTTGAGTCACATAAGTTCCTCCAGCATGTTCTGTTTTATTTCACAAGTAAAGTTTAAATCTTTGGATCTAATGTTTCTAGTGCCATTTGTTTTGCTGATGTGCAAAAGCTCCATCAGGGCTGGATCTGAAGATGCCTTGCAAGCCAGACATAGAGCACTCATAAGATACAGAGACAAGGCCTTTAGTTGATCAGTGTAGGACATGATATTCATGCCCTGGATTCCCCTGATGAGGAACCTTTGTGGGAGTTCCAACTTTTGCAACTGTCTAGTTAGATACATGCTAGAGCAGGCATTGTACTCAATATGGGTCTGATAAGGGCTGACTAGAGTGGTATTAAAACTTCCATGGACCTGGATGCCATACCCTTACGTATGAGATGGTTACAGAGAGAGTTTTTTTTATTATCTTTGCTACATGTTGTTCGAAGGCCAGATTACTGTTTGCATATGTTCCCAGATCCTGACAACGGGATTGACTCTTAAGGGTGTTTTATTGATGGAGTAATTCCTCAAAGGGAATTGTGATGCATTTCTTGGCATTGAGTTTTAAACCATTGATTTAGAACCAGTCATTTGTCTGTGTTAGACCCTTTTGTAAGATGTTTGTGTCATGGGGGGACTCTGTGATGGTTGCCAATTTGCAGTCATCTGTGAACTTGGCCTTGGAGAGAGCATTCAGGACTTGGTTCTGAGGTCTGGGGTGATGTAGGTTTGCTGTTAATCCAGGGAATGTTAGGTGGTGATAGAAAAATTTAGCCCAAACTTTTCTCAACTACCAATATGTTAGTCATGCCCTTAGGGGATGTGTAACTGTTATATATTAGTTCTAAATATTGCTGGTCATTACCTCTAAGGTTTTTGTCATAGCTGAAGAAGGCTTTGTGGTTGTCCTTAACAGAAGTGGCAACTGTTGGAGGATTTAATTTTGTCCATGAATTCTTTGTTAATTTTACTGAGTTCAGCTCTGGATGATGGGTTATGAAGTTTGCTTTACTGGGTATGATTTTCTTCATCTTATTGCACAGATTGTTTATCCTAGGTTTCACCATAAAGGTTTAATTTTGAAATGGGCATTTTATTTAAGTCTTATGGGGACAGATGCCTCTGTGTGTACTTTGTGGTCAGCATAGAAATTATCTGCAAGTATGCAATGGTGGGTGATAGGGGTCATCAAATTTAAGCAGATCATCAGTTAGCTGGATTAGGTTTGGATTAGATTAGTCTCTAAAGACAGAAGGGTTTTGTGATGACAGGTTTTGCAATGTCAGGTTTTGCAATCGTAGTGAATGTTGCTGAACAGTGGACAGATTTGACCAATGATGCAGCGATTGTAGGTGTTGAGCATGGGGCAGGGGAGTGTATTGGTGAGAACCAGGTACCATATTTTTGAACCCCTCTTTGGGATTTGAAATAGCTGTTCTAGGGAGCTGGCATTAATGAAGTCCAAAAATCTTTGTCCATATTTATGTGTGGTAATATAGGCATTCCAGTTAATGAAGGAGTAGTTGAAGTTTCCCAAGACTGTAGTATTAGTTTCAATAGGGAGGAGTTATTGATGTTCATCGTGTTTCACTGTTGCAGTTATTACACTTGGGTTATCCTGCTGGCAGGCTACCCGCAGTCGGCCCGAGTTCCAAAGTCTAGGTCCGGCGTCAGTTGCTGTCGCTTCTTCCCTGATGTCAGCGCGCCAGGGGTATAAAAGATGCAACTGACTCCATTTTCTTCAGTCTTTCTTGCCGCACGGTGCCCAAAGCAGTTCGCAAGTGCTGGTCGGCCGACTCCTGAGATTTTCGAAATAGAGTTTCAGAACCGAAGTCTTCAATAAAGTTAAGTACCCCGTTGGAGAAACTTTTTCTTGCTCCAGACCGATGTCAGTAAAAGTTAACAATTGTATTTCTTGTGGGAAGCAAATACCTCATAAGGACTTTCATTCTTACTGTATTCCTTGCCTAGGCCCTGACCATGACGGTACTAGTTGTCGGTTTTGTGCTAGATTCAACAAACGCACTATTAAACGTCGGTTTGATTTTGCATTACATTACTTTGGCCGAAGGTTTAGCCGATGACCGGAATTCATAAAAAACGCAAAGACAAGGAAAAGGACAGTCATCCGAGGTCCAAAACAGACGACGAAGCCTCTTCTAGGTCAGTCGTTGGTTCGCCGGTTCTAATTGAGGCGCTTTCGCAGCCCCTGACACCCGCTACCTCAGAGCTACAGGCCGTATCCGACTCCCATGTGGAGACAACTAGGCCTCTGGATACTCAAGGTATTGGGCCTACGGAAAATATTCCCTCAGATGGGTCCAGAGCCGCTGAGCAGGCATCGGCTTCTGAGGGTGTTTTCCGACCTTCACAGCTTACTATTAAATCCTCTGCAGCAGCCAAAATACAGTCAAAGACACCATTAAAGACAAAGAAACAAATACAGCATTCTCCTGTACAGTCAACCATTTATTTTATTTATTTATTTTATTTTACATTTGTTAACCGGGCTAGTCTAGCTGGATATATTTCCATTTTCAGTAGAGGCCCGGGGAGAAAAGCTCCACATAGACATAAGCAATAAGACATGCACAATGAGACATATTATTAATAAACACATTGATTAAAAAAATAAAATAAAAAAAAAAAACAAGTAGTGATAAAAATATTAATTAAGATAAAACAAGTTGATAAAGTTACAAACTAAGGATTATCATCTAAATGTCGTGTCTAGAGTTAGGTCAGTTTTAAAGTTTCTAATATAATTCAAACAAGCTTAGCCATAAGGCTCCTACTAAAAAGGAAAAAAGAAAGGTAACAAGTGAATAGGAGAAGACAAAGAAAAAGGTGTGCGATAAAGGGAGAGAGGAGAGGCAGTGGTCTAGAAATGAGAGAAGAAAATAAAAAGATAGACAAGATGCTATTGGAGAGGTGAGAGAGAAGGGGTTAGAGCATAGAAGGAATAGAAGGGAAGAGAGAGGTAGTTATTAGGTCTTGAGTACAAGATAGGTTAAAAAGGTAAGGAGAGGGGGGAGAGAAGTCAGTCAGGTGTATTACATGAGCAAAGCCAGTGATTTTGGAAGTACAGTTTGATTTGTTGTTTGAAGAGAGGTAAGGATGTGATTAGAGTTATATCCCTAGGTAGCAAATTCCATACTCGGCCTACAGTGTTAGTAAATAATGAGTCACCAGCTAAGTTGTGGGCCTTTATAGATTTGGTCAAGAATTTAGAAGAGGAGCGAAGGGAAGTAAGATTGTTATATGGGAGTAAGAGCTGTGATAGAATAGGGGTGCTATCAGGTTGGTACAGGATTTTTATGGGCAATAGTGAGTTGTGAGATTATAAGATGATTTTCTAATTCTAGCCAGCCTAGCAGTTTCAAATTAAGGCAGTGATGGGTTTTGAAAGGGTTACCAGTGGCAAAGCGGGCAATATTATTATAGCAAGTTGCAAGTTTGTTTAGGTTAGTTTTCTTGAGGTTGGTGAAAATAGGGGAGGCATAGTAGAGAGTGGATATGAGGTGGGAGTGGGCAACAGTAGCTCTAGCAGGTGGGGTCAGAAATGGTTTAATACGGTATAGGGATCCAATCTTTCTGTTGACTGATTTGATGGTGTTGTTAATGTGTTGATCAAAAGAGAGATTATTATCAATGGTTATGCCAAGCAGCTTAGTTGTAGAGTCAGGAGAGATGACTGTGTTGTTGTTTGACAGGATAGTGAAATGTAATGGGGAGGTACGAGTGGTGGGGGAGAAAAGGAGGAGTTTAGTTTTTTTTAGCATTAAGGAGGAGGTAACGTCTAGTAAACCATGTTTCCACAGTGTTGAAGATATTTTGGGTTAGTGAGATTAGGTTAGAAGAGGAGGATGCTGAAAAAATAATAGTGGAGTTGTCAGCGTATTGAACGCAGGTGGCTTGGGGAATTACTGAGTTGAGATCGTTGATGAAGATGGAGAAGAGAAGTGGGCCAAGAATAGAGCCCTGAGGGACTTCAATAGAAATGGGCAGTAGGGAGGAGATGTGGTTGTCCCACAGAATGGCTTGTTGTCTGTTGCTGAGATATGAATTAAACTATTTAATAGTAAGTTTGTCAAATGAGAGGGATTCAAGAATAGTAATTAAAGCAGAGTGGTTCACCATGTCAAAAGCTTTTGAGAGGTCAATGAATACAGCAGAAGAGAAAAGGTTATTATTGTGATTGTTGTTGATAGTATCAACAAAGGAAAGGAGGGCAGTGGTGGTGCTATGGTGGGGTCTAAAGCCATGTTGACAGTTAGCTATGATATTGTGTAGGGAGAGGTACTGTACAAGTTGCTGATGAATACATTTCTCCATAATCTTTGCTAAAGGTGAGAGAAGAGCAATTGGTCTAAAGTATGAGAAGTCAATAGAGTTACCGCCTTTATGTAGAGGGATAATATGAGAGACTTTCCAAATATCAGGGATGGTTCCCTCCTGGATGGTCCTATTTATGAGTATAGTTATAGGGTAAGCACTCTCTTTGGCTGCCTTTTGCAGATAAAGGGAAGGGAGCTTGTCGGCAGAGGGGGTGCAGGGTTTCATTTTGGAGAGAAGTCTAAAGATGAAAGAGGTAGAGATAGGTTGTAGAGAGAAGTTGTGAGAGGAGTCTACTAGATTATTTGGGGGGTAGAAGTTATTAGTGTTTAGTTGACTGGCTAGAGTTTGAATGGTTTCAGTAAAGAAAGAGTTAAAAGCATTTGCAGTTTGGAGAGGGGTGTCTGGGTCAGCGTTTAGAGGGAATGGAGTTTTGGCAGTTCCTGGTGATAGGAGTTTATTAATTGAGGACCAGAATTGTTTTGGTTTGTTAAAATGGGTTTCTTGTAGTTCACAGTAGAATTTTCTTTTGTCATTTATTATAGCTTTTTTGGTTAGGTTTCTGAGTTGGCGAAAATGAAGGAAATTAGAGTTAATTCTGTGACTCCTCCATTTGGCCCAAGCCTTGTTTTTACAGAGAATTAGTTTCCTAGTATCATTTGAGAGCCAAGGGGCCGAATTTGACTTCATTTTAATGGTTCGCTCAGGAGCATGTTTATTCAAAATAGAAAGAAAAATGGAATTGAAGAATGATACTGCTTCATTCAGTGGTAGTATTTTTAAGGGGTTCCAGTTACAGGCTCTGAGTTCTTGTTGAAATAGGTCAGCTTTAAAGTGTTTAGTTGAACAAATATTTCTTATATTAGGGAGGTTTACATAGTCAGTCTTTTCTCTTGTAATATAGGTTAAGCAATGATCACTGAGATCATCAGGCATAGTTCCTACTTTATATGTAATGTTAGCTTTGTTTATGAGTATCCAGTCTAAAATAGTCTGTTTTTTACTATGTTTATTAAGCCTTGTGGTAGAGGTGATGGTTTGGGTGAAGCCATTTAGGTTAACATCTGAGGTGGGATTGTCAGAGTTAATGGTATTCCAGTCTATATTTAAGTCTCCCAGAATTATAGTTTCTTGGGGATAGTTAATGGATACCCAACTAAGAAAGTCTTCTAAGATAGGTATATTGTTGCCGGGTGGTATGTACATACAAATGATATAGAGGGCTTTCTTTGTATTTAGTTGGAGTTTAGTGATGATGGCTTCCACTTTACTGTCTTGGGTTGGACAGGCTGAAAGGGTAGAGATGTTGAGATGATTCTTAAACAGAATCGCTACACCACCACCCTTACGTTTAGTACGGTCAAGCCTTAGTATATTGTAGCCTGGGGGTATAATTTCTGTGTCTTTGGTGGCTGGTTTAAGCCACGTTTCACTGAGACAGAGAATGTCAAAACCATGAGTGTCTAGGAGGGCATGTAGGTAGGGTACTTTGTTGTTTACACTATGTATGTTAAGATGTCCTAAGAGTAGGGTATTGTTGGAGATTGGTGTGGATGTTTGAATAGAAGTGTTAATGGGGCCAGGGTTGGGGTGAACATCACCGTCCTGTAAGGTAGTGTCTTCAGGTATGGGAGTATCATCACTGTCTTGTAGGGTAGGGTCACTGGTTATGGGAGTAAGGCTGCTGTTTAGAAGGGTTAGAGGTTTCAGTTTTTTTATCTGAGGGTAGGGTGTAGGTAAGATGAGAGTGCCTATGGAATTTAGGTAAGGAGTAGTTTGATGTGGAGTTGATATTTAGGAAAGAATTGAGAGGAGTATGAAAGGTAGAGGTCTGTTTCTGTATAAGAATAGGCTGAATAGGGAGTGGGTATTCTATGAAGGAAAGAAGGTAAGTAGAGAAGAGTGTAGTTAAGAGTAGTACCGAGAGTATAAGTTGTGTTGATTAGTTGAGGGTCATTTCTATAAATAAGTAAGGTTGATGTGAATAAAAAGTGGATATATATGCTTAAGGTTAACAAGGTGGTAGTATGTATGTAAGCAGAAGGAAAAATAGTATAGATGTAAGAGAGATGTACGGGATATTAAATGTATATGATTAGAGGGACAGGTTAAGTGAGTGGAATGAAATAGAAAAAGGAGAGAAAAGCGGAGAGGGGGAGGTCTTAGGATAGGAGGGTTAACTAGCAAAAGAGGAAAGTAGGAGGAGGCTGTGGTTTATGGAGAGGGGAGGGAAGTTTCTGGTGGGAAGGAGGAGGATAGGGTGGTATGGTAGTGGGTGGGGCTAGAGGTGTATAAGGCTAGGACCCCTGGGGGTGGGTGGGAATTGGGGGTAGGGAGAGTAGCGAAGCGGGGCACACAGAGCAGACCAAGGAGGAGGGAAAACGTATCAGGGAAAGCTTAGGAAAGCAAGGTAAGAGAGGGTAGCATAGGAGAAGAGAAGTAGAGAGAATATCAGAGGAGGAAAGGGATAGGGGTAGGAAAGGTGGGCAAAAATACTAGTCTAATTAGTGAAAGAGTGGATATGGTGACATATAGTGGTCAACAGCGGAGAAGCAGTTAACATACAATGGAACTTCCAGACGTAGAACTAGAGTGTGGGGAGAGAGAGCAGGCTGAGTCACAGTCGAAGGAAAGTGGGAGGAGGTAATATGGGAGTATGGGGGGTAGCTGCTGGCTGCTTAGCTAGTGGCAAACAGAGAGCTTAGCAAGGAATAGTGGGTTACAAAACTTAACACAACATAATGTAGGTAGACATACTTTCTTGTTTTCTTGAGGTAGTGCGTAACAGAAGTAAGCAGTGTCCTGAACGTTTCCAAGGGTAGTAGGCAGAGAGCACCCTAGTAGAGGTAGTAGAGAGAATCAACCCAGGCAATAAACACAGGGTAGATTCAGGGGAACAGCTAGTACAGGAGAAAAAGTGGAGAAAAAAGGATAATGTTAGATGGAATGCCAAAGAAACAGATGCTTAAAATGGCCGAAGACTTAATTACTTTGATCAGGGGTTCCCATCCCCCTCCTGATAAAAGGCCTAGGCAAGACACTGACTATGATTCCTCTGACCAGGTTTCTATTTCCTCCGATTCCTCTTCAGATCAGGATTATTCTCTTCCTCCCTATGAGGACTCTGATGCTGAATAATCTATACATTCAGCCTCTCCACCTGAGGATTACTCTTTTGGGGAAACTCTGCACACCATTGAAAGAATTTC
>NC_056743.1:1137880924-1137920255 GCF_019279795.1 Protopterus annectens | reverse complement strand
AATCCTCAGGAGAGGCTGAAGGGATAGATTCTTCAGCATCAGAATCCTCATAGGGAGGAAGAGAGTATTCCTGATCAGAAGAGGATTCAAATGAAATGGAAACCTGATCTGAAGATTCATATTCTGTCTCTTGCCTGGGGGATGGGAACCCCTGATCAAAAGTAATTAAGTCTTCGGCCATTTTGAGCATCTGTTTTTTTGGCATGGAGGCCTGTCCATGAGGCTGTTGTACTTGTTTCTTTGTCTTTAAAGGTGCTTTAGTCTTTGAAGCTGAAGTCGTTTTAATGTATAATTGAGTAGGTCTGAAACACCCTCAGAAGCCGATGCCTGCTCAGCGGCTCCGGACCCATCTGAGGGAATAGTCTCCAAAGGTCCAATACCTTAAGCTTCCAGCGGCCTAGTCGACTACACATGGGAGTCAGTAGTGGCCTGCGGGTCTAAAATAGCGGGTGTCAGGGGCTGCGAAGCCACCTCACTGAGAACCGGCGACTGGCTTAGAAGAAGCCTCGTCGGTTTTGGACCTCGGATGCCTGTCCTTTTCTTTTTCTTTGCGTTTCTTGTGAATTCCGGTAGACAGCTGGCTATCTTGACATCATATAATTAAATTTTCTGCCAAAATAGTGTAATGCAAAATCGTACCGACACTCAATAGTGCATTGGTTAAATCTAGCACAAAACCAACAACTAGCAACGTCGTGGTCAGGGCCTAGACGAGGAATACAGTAAGAATGAAAGTCCTTATGAGGTATTTGCTTCCCACAAGAAATACAATTATTAACTTTTTCTGACATCGGTCTGGAGCAAGAAAAAAGTTTCCCCAATGGGGGACTTGGCTTTTAATGAAGACTTCGGATCTGAAATTCGAACACATCTCAGGAGTCGGCCGACCGGCACTTGCGAACTGCTTATGCTTCGGGCACCGCGCGGCAAGAAAGACTGAAGAAAATGGCGTTGGCTGCATCTTTTATACCCCTGGCGCTCTGACATCAGGGAAGAGGTGACAGCAACCGACGCCGGACCTAGACTTTGGAATTCAGGCCGACTGAGGGTAGCCTGCCAGCAGGATAACCCAAGTGTAATGACTGCAACAGTGAAACACCAAGAACATTCATTGTTTCCAAACTGTGTAAATGTTGACTCCATAAACGTTTTAGGTACCACTGAAGTTTCCTCATATGCAGTCTAGCATATGGAATTAGTAGAATACAGGATGCCATGAAGCCCAGAGCCTGCAGAATTTGTCTTGCAGAAGACTGGGTCTTTGTTGCCATCAGTTTGAAGTAAGTAGTCAGTTGCCTTTGCTTGTCTGGCGTGAGGTAAGCCATCTGGGCAGTTGCATCTAAGCTTGCATCCAGGAATGTTATCTTTTGAGAGGGTACCAGTTGTGATTTCTTTTTGTTTATTGTGTACCCTAGGCATGTTAGAAGCTTTCTCATAAATGCCAGGTGTTGAAAAAGAGTGTCCTTGTTCTCTGCTTGAATGAGACAGTTGTCCAAGTAAGGATATATTTGTATACTACTTTGTCTGCAAAATGCAATTACTGGTGCCAGGCACTTTGTAAAGACCCTGGGCGTAGTAGATAAGCCAAAGAGCAGTGCAGAGAATTGGTAATGCATTAAGCCAGCCTTGAATCTGAGGTATCTTCTACAAGGTTGTCTTATTGGGGCATGCAGGTATGCCTCTTAGGTCTAAAGTCACCAGCCAAGCATTCTTGCCCTGCATGGGCAGAAGCTGCTGCAAAGTCAGCATTTTGAATTTTGGAATGTCCAGATATGTGTTTAAAATCGATAAATCCAGTATAGGCCGCCAGGCCTTGTCCTCTCTGGGTACCAAGAACAGTCTTGTAAAAACCTTGTCCTTTTTCCTGTTCTGGTACTGTCTGAATGGCCCCCATATCCATGAGGGACGTAAGCTGTTTCTGTGTCTTTGCCCATTGACTTTTTGGCAGATCTGGCCAACCATTTGCCATTGGCAGAGTGTGGAAATGGAATCTGTATCCCTGTGATACGATATTTAGTAACCACTTGTCCTGGATTATTAACTGCCAATTTTGAGCAAAAAGTGCTAATTTTCCCCCTATGGGTGCTGCCAAAAGATAAGTGCTTGGTGTACGCAGAGGGAAGTCATTGGGATTGCTTTCTGTAGGTTTGCGCTTTATCTCCTCCAGATTTGGAGGTGGAAGCGACCCATTGCTTTGACCTGTATGAATCTTGCGTCTGGTATCTGGAACACTTAGGGCATCTGGATTTGCCCCTTAGAGCTCTGTCTCGACACAGGAAAGGACCAATTTTTTGTAGGCCAGTGTCTAATGAATCTTGGTGGCTGCACTTGTAAGAAGTCTTTAACAGTTTGCATAGACTTAGCTTTGTCTTCCATTTTCTTTAGAACCTCTTCTGCCTTAATACCAAGCAGAGAATCATGCTGTAAAGGTGCATCTAGCAATTTAGCTTTAACATGATCAGGTAAATTTTGTTCCGTTAACCAGGCATGCCTCCTAATCACAGATCCAGTAACTGCGGCCCTGCAGGAGGCCTCTAAGGAATCAAAACCACATTGCAAAGTATGCTTTCCAACTTGTTCAGCTGCATGAAATAATTCCTGCAATTCTTTATTTTCTGCACATTCTGAAATCAACATCATTTTCTATTTCAGCAATGCCATAACATGTTGTTGGTACTTAATCATATGAAATTGACAGTTTAAGGCCCTGACTGCCAAGGTTGCAG
Source organism: Protopterus annectens (assembly GCF_019279795.1). NCBI lineage: Eukaryota > Metazoa > Chordata > Ceratodontiformes > Protopteridae > Protopterus > Protopterus annectens. The sequence continues at coordinate 1,137,917,529 of NC_056743.1, read as the reverse complement.
GTCTATAAACCTTTTTTCCCCATCTGTCTAGTGCCCTTGATTCTCTGTCAGAGGGTGTAGGATTTTTTGCTGTTGAGGCCTTAACTCCCTTTGGACCCTGTGAAATAGTTCCAGGATCAGCAGCAGGGTTTCTAAATAAAAATTTATGCGAGTCAGGTACCCTGTAATATCTGTCAGGCTTACTGGGAGCCGGAGGTAAGGAGTCAGGGGTCAAGATGGACTCCGAAAATGCATCATCCACAATGTCTAAAACAGGGGGATGGCTAAAGGTTTGTGCTGAGGGAGAACGAGGAAATCTCTAAGCCTCTTTTTTGATTCTGAGAAATCTTGACTCTCCCAGTGAAAATGCTCCCTCAAAGTATGCAAGGTTTCTCCAAATGAATAATCCTCAGGAGGAGATGCAGATGGAATAGACTCCTCAGCATCAGAATCTTCATAGGGAGGTATAGACAAATTCCTGATCAGAAGAGGAATCAGAAGAAATAGAAACCTGATCTGAAAATTCATAATCAGCGTCTTGCCTAGGCCTCTTATCTGGAGGGGGATGGGTACCCCTGATCAAGATAATAACGTCTTCAGCCATTTTGATCATCTGTTTTTTAGGCATAGAGGGCTGTGCACGTGGCTCATGCGTCGTTTTTTTTTTAGTTTTAGAAGTTGCTTTTGTCTTTGGTGTTGCTTTTGTCTTTGGTTTTGCAGCTGTCGTCGGTTTGATATACGAATGTTGAGGTCTGATAACATCCTCAGAAGCCGGTGCCTGCTCAGCGGCTCCAGACCCATCCAAGGGAGATACATCCGTTGGTCCAATACCTTGAGTATCTTGCGGCATGCCTGACTCCACATGGGTGTTGGTAGAGGCCTGTAACTCAAAGGTAGCGGGTATCAGGGGCTGTGAAAGCGCCTCACTGAGTACCGGCGAACCGGCGACTGGCTTAGGAGAAGCTACGTTGTCGGTTTTGGATCTCGACTGCCTTTCTCTGTCATTTATCCGACGACATTTCTGGGTAGAAATCTGTTTCCAAAATACTTTGATGCAAAAATATACAGAAGCTTAATAGTGTGTTGGTTAAATCTAGCACAAAACCGACAGTCAGGCATGGTGTGATCAGGGCCTAGGCAAGGAATGCAGTACAAATGGAAATCCTTATGAGGTATTTGCTTCCCACAAGAAATACAATTAACGTTTTCTGACATCGGTAAAAAGCAGAAAAAAAAAGTTTCCCCAACGGGGTACTTAGCTTTAGTGAAGACTTCAGTTCTGAAACTCAAACTCGAATTTTTCAGTAGTCGGCCGACCGGCACTTGCGAAAATGCTTCTGCTTCAGGCACCGCACAGCAAGAAAGACTAAAGAAAATGGCGTCGGCTGCATGTTTTATACCCCTGACGTCATGGAAGAGAAGACAGCAACCGACGCAGGACCCAAGACTTTGGAATTCAGGCCAACTGAAGGCAACCTGCCAGCAGATTACCCAAATGTAATGACTGCAACAGTGAAACACGAAGAACATCTAACAGACTACCACAACTAAGCACACAAATATAGTTAGCTAGAAGGTAAAGAGAAAATACCAATGATGGTATAAAAGAATTATCATAGTGGATAAAAAGATTACCAGCAGGTAGTTGACAGGAAAGTAGGAAAGACGACTTAGCGATACACTGGCACAGGAAGTAACACACTATGCAAGAACACACTGCTGATATCTCTAAATAGTTTAATGTCAAAATATCAAAAAATTCCAAAAATAAAGGGCTTAGCTGACAGCTGGCTTGAAAGCGGCTTTATGGCAACACTGCAAACAAGATATGAGGTAAGAGGGAGAGGGGGATTATGGGTAAAGTCTTAGCTCGAGTGTTTTGGGCTGGCGTGAGCTTTGGTTAAGGCCGACTCGGTTCCAAGGGCTCGGAACCGAACCCATCAGTGATGTATGGAATGAAGATTAACAACATCAGATACACCGTTTTCTTTCTCAGGAACTTTAAGTTCACTTTGGCTGCTAATGAGAATGGAGACTTGAGTTGGCGCTTGTAGGAGAACAGTAAGATCCCAAGGAGAGGTGGGATTTTTGATAGGTGGTCAAAGTAAGAAAGAACTGTTGAGGAAGGCTTCACATAAGCTAGAGAGGAGTAATTCTCACCCATGTGAAAAACTGAAATCACAGCTAACTACACTTGGATTTTGGAGTAACAGGCTCTATTGTGAAAAACTGGTGTAGAACTGGGGGGTGAAAAAAGGTCCAAATGTCTCTCAAAAGCCAAAAATAGAAAACCTTTTCCATTTATTTTTGAGATTTTCCTAGATGAATCTTTCTGAGAGGATATGAGAACATATACAACTTCAGGAAAAAAAGCCTGGACTGTCTAGCTAACATTGGAAGTGGGGAAATGATGCAGTCAACATGAGGGCCTAAATGTCCAAGTGAGGCATTCAGGATGGGTGAGAGAAAATCTGGATCCGGTACCCAAGCAAGGTGCATCAAGTGAGGCCAAAGGAAGGGGAATCAGACCTGTTGATGCCAGAATAAGGCAGTAAAAATAACCATGCTCTTCTGTCAAGATGCTTTCTTTAGAAATTTTGGGATTAGACGGGTTGTTGGGTATGCTTAAAGAAGACCGGAGGGCCAATCATGGATCAGAGCATCACTCAATGACTCAATCCACCATCACACTCCACCCTACCCTACCCCACAGGGATCATGGAAAAGAACATGCTGTATTTGGACCTGATGAGAGAAGCAAAGAGATTGCAGCATGGCTGGCTCCACAGTTGAAAAAGCCTGCACTACTAAGAGGATTGCCCACATCTTTAATACAGTAACATGATTTTTTTCCTCTGAGGGGGACCACGTGCCTTGGACTGTCTTCTCCATATAATACTCCCCCATCCCAAATGGAAAGCATCCATGGTCACTGTGGCCCTGAACAAAGGGGAAGCCTTGAGACTGAGAACCTCAAATGACTGAATCCACCAAGTTACATGATGTCTGCAGATTTTGTTGAGATGAACTGAAAAGTTCACGGGTTTGCACTTGATTAACCACTAGAAACGGTCAACCTCTGTTGCAAATCTCTCTTATAAAATCTTGCCTGGGGAACAAGAGTGACAACTGCTGCCACTGAAATAAGAAGGTGTAGAAAAGCAGGACAGTTTGACCCCAATGCAACTGGATACACTTTCATATTAAAATTCACATTTATGGTCTATGAGAGTGTTTATTAGACAGTTTGATCCCTGAGTATAAACATTTTACTACTTAATATTTTAATTAGAAATTTTACACAAGCATTTAATATATTTAATATTTTAATATGTAAATGTTAATTGAACATTTATTTAATCTCTAAATATAATTAACAATAACTTTTAGCATGCTAACAATAAAATCAATCAGGAATTTTATACAGGAAGAGAAATCATAAGAAATTATTGTTAAGTAGAACATTGTTCCATTTTTTTTTACTTTGTTAACGTCAGTTATCTATGATTGTACCAGGCCACAGAACGGCAATGTGAGTAATATTTTGTTTGGAAGGCAGACGGGTTATTTTCTGCACAACTGTTTATGACCGTTATATTTTTTCGATATTCTTTCTTAGTGTTATAAACATTATAAAGTGTTGTCAACTATAGTGTAACAGTACTATCAAACTGTGTTTAAAGTGTTACAGATCTGAATGTGTTAATGCAGGGGTCAAAATGTCCTGTACCGAAGCTGCAGCATCAACCTATCTGGAGGGGTTTGAAATAGAAGCAGTTGTAAGGCTTAATTCTGTAGTGTAGACAACTTGCTTTGTGGTAGCCTTGCCATCTGGAAAGTAGTGTCCAAGGGCATGCCTATGAACTCCAGGAGTGAGGGACAGTTACGAATTGTATAATTGACTGTAATGGTTGGCCTGCAACAAAGGTGAAGGATACAATCCCCGGTGCAGACTAGGAGATGCTTGGTGGTAGCGGTGAGGATCCAGTCATCCAGATAGGGAAACACTTGGGTAGCCTTGCGGTTTGAGATGAGCTGCCACCACTGTCATGCATTTGGAGAACAACAAGGAAAGCTGTGTTGAAACCAAATGGCAGGGCCCCGAATTGGAAATGATTGGCTCCCAGCCAGAAGCATAAAAACCTTAAGGATCATCTATTTTGATGTGACTGGACGCATTCTGCAGGTCTATTGAGCATATCCATTAGGTGCTTAACTTACATTCAAAACTGGCGCAAAAAAAAAAAAACTGACTAAGTTCCGAACCGTTGTTGATCTGGTGGGACCTTTTAGAGGACTCTTTCTGATAGCAGCTTTTCTACTTCAAATGCTGTGCTTCTTTGGTGAGATGGAACACCGAGGAGTTTCTTTGTTGTTGGGGATGGGTAAAGAAAGGAGATAAGTCTTTGGTAATGACTGGCTGTACACAGACATCTTCAAAGATGAATGTTCAGGCTTTTTGGTGTAGAAATAAGTGCCACCCCCGACTGCCTCCAGAGTGCAGCAATTGAGCACCCCTTCAGGAGTGCTGCTAAGGCTTTTCTGTGACTGGACCTCTTAAGCCTTGGTTCTGCGAACCTCCTATGCCACAAGTATGATGTCTACTATTAGAGTACCACCATGAGAGACTCCTGTAGGGAGTCAATGTGCCTCCTATTACAACTGTACTTCCGAGGACTTTGCATGGGGCGGGGGGGGGGTGTTTCAGGGAAGACTTGGAAGTCTGAGGGGAGTCCTGAACAAGGGTAGTCGTGAAGCTAGTGGACACCAGCTGCCCCGACAGGACAGAGTCAGTAGATCGGGGGCTGACAGCTGTGGACGGGCTGGAGCCAAAGGGGGCAAGGAGTCCCTTCTCTATATTTGGAGACTCTCTCTCTACAGTCTCAAAGGCAGATGCTGAAGGTGAACCCCAAGCCATCCTGGTTGGAGCCAAAACTCTTGAGTTGGAATGCCCAAGAGTATCTACCGGACCTTGCCTTGACACTGAAGCCGAAAATGAGCTGTCTAGTGCCATAACTCTAAGGGGAGGAGACGGTATAAAAAATCTCAGGGTTGAGCCCCTTCCCTAAGATTCAGCACTGAAGCTTTTGCTCTGAAATCCATCCAGCCCCAACAAGATTGGCAATGGCTGGATCAGAGATTATGTCAGAGTCGTGGAAGCCCACAACTTCGGATCCAACAAGAACAATCTTGTGAGTCTAAGTTCCGAAGTCTCAGAAACCGTGGAATTGATTGGAGTAGGAGTAGCAACAGGGATGGAAGATGGCCCAAAGTTCACGAGTTTGATGGGAGATGGAGCAGGAAGAGCTCCCAAATGAATATGAGTCCTAAAGAACTTCATCATCATTCTGTCCATATCAGTCTCTGACAAACTTTTGGCAGATTTAAAGGACAAACATGAGGAAAGGCATCTGAAAGCATTCGACTGGTGTCTCTTGTATGACAGTGAATGTGTCCTGGACGCAATCGGCCCTGTAGAAAATCTTGGTTCCCTACATCAGGGAGTCCTGGAAGAGGCAGAAGACAGAGCCAATGGAACAGACGGATCTAAAGCCATAGACACTTTAGCTGCTGGAGCTGGAGTGAGAACTTAAGGAAGACAGCAGTCAAGGGATCGCGTCCTAGAATCTTTAGCCTTGTCTTTTTACTTCCCTTATTCCCCTTGTGCTTGTCCGAAGGCTTCTTTCTGGATCTGGATGCACCAGATGCAGATGAAGAAGCAGGTAGAGGAATGAGACTTTTAAGGACCAATTTGTTTAGACACTCAACCAGTGCCCTATGTCCGAAAGCAGTGCAGATGTCCTCAACTAAGTGGCTAATCCCCAAACAATAGACAAACTTGCTACAAGAGTCTGAATTGGGCATTTTACTGCCACAAGAGACATTTCTTAAACCCTATTGGTTTATCTGTGTCAAAGAAAAACTGCAAGAGCAATTACAACAAAAAGATCAAAGTGCTAGAAAACTACAGGGGGAAAAAATGAAGATAGGCTAACTATGGTAAGGAGAATATCCTATAAAACAGAGGGCAACGACAGTAGAATGCAAACAACATAAGAGATATCGGACAAAAAAATAATTGGTAGGAGTAGTAGAAAAGGCCACATGTCCGAGAAAGGGCAGTAACAACTAATTAACTTTTAAAGGAGAGGAAAAGATACAAAAATACAAGAAAAAAGGCAGAAAGGAACAGTACTAAAGCACTATTACAGTACACAAAACAGTTTTTCACTTATCTCTAGCCTAAAGCATGAAAGCCATGTCTGAATGCATACAGCAGCAAGCAAGACTTGGGGCAATGTTGGGGTTTGCATGGGATCATTGGTAAGGGGAGAAGCCTGAGCTACACATCCTAAATCTAGAAAATGGCAAAAGGCGGATTGGAGGTCGGATCTGAAACCTGGCAGTTGAGTACCAGATGCAAAAAGACAACATCAGATCAGAACATGAAATATGTGCAAGCATGCAAAATATACTATATTAATATTAACTGACAACTAACTACAGGAGTACTGTTTTTAGCCATCACTTCACAAAAACACACCAATGCCAAAGATAAGGTGTCGTTAATACCAGGTTGTGTGCTGGCTTCTAATCTAATCTGCCATATGCATTCTCTAACTTCAAGTATGTTTTTCTAATCTCCACCAAAATCTTTGGTGTATAATTTGTCAATGACAAAAAATATAAATTTCTTAAAATTCATACAGTCCTTACTGTGGGTAAATAAAGAGTTAGTTGACTTTTTATTTTTTATGTCCCTGATGTGTTCCAGTATCCTTTGTATTATTTTTCTTGTGATCATTCCAACGTAAAACACTGGACAAGATAAACAAGTAGCCACATATATGACCATATTAGTGTTGCAATTACAATACCCTGGACACGTCAGGGACCTTTTATATATGTGGCTACTTGAAGTTAGAGAATGCATATGGCAGATTAGATTAGAAGCCAGCACATGACCTGGTATTAATGACACCTTATCTTTGGCATGTATATTAAAGCATATCTGAAAAGTTGTAACTTTGTAACAAGGAAACACAAGGGATTCCCTAAAGGAAGGAGTTTTTGAGACACCTACATATTGGTAAAGTCCTGTATTGTATATGTGGTGAATTTTTTGACAAGTGTAATTTTGTTGCACCAGTAAGAGTTAACTCTCAGGACAACTGACAACAATTTCATTGTATGTTGATGCTCATTGGTTACAATGTTATTTGAATTTCATTTATAAAGGTCTGTTAACATTTTTTAACTGACTCTGAAGATGCCCTAGTTGGGTGAAAGCACTAAGTCAGTTCAAGTGTGCTTGTTATTTTACTTTATTTTGTTTTATTAAAGCAAAAACAGAGTAAACTGCTACAGAAGACTACTGGTGATACCTAGAAATAAGGATAATTTCTCTGTAAGCATGCAATAAACAAAAGCAAAATACTTACGAAACACTGGATTTACTAGACATATACAAGAAGCCATATGTCAGCTCTCTGAAGGCAGCTCACAAAAAGGGAATTCTAATAAGATGCTTGGGTATAAAGCACACTCAAGAATGACACTTTATCCCCAAGGACTTCACTGAATCTCCATCCTGATTTAGGTGATGCAGACTGCCTTTCAAGTACACAGAATGTAGTCTTCAGTCTACAGACACTAAAATAAAATGTTGCCTTAGCAGGTGAAATAAAAATGATTTTTGCTTCTGGTCCAATGAGGACTTGGTGCACATACATTCTGGACATTCCTTTCACCAGGCTGTGCAAGTGATGGTCTCAAAGCTTCCAAGTGGAAACAGGATAAAGTGCCAGACAGGGATAACATAAGCCTCTGAGCATCTGAATGTCAGCTGTTGACAACAAAAATAAGACATTTTGGCACAAAACATACATAGTGTCCTCAAAGGAATGTGCCCTTCTGAGAAACTACACACCTGACTACAAAAACACCACAGCTACACCAATCTTCAAAAAAATCACACAAGTATTCATTCAGCAATTCTGTCACTAATTGTCTTTTGCTTTCCTATATCACCTGTCCCCCCAAAAATGAAAAACACATCCCTTACATTTCTGATGTCTCACTGAGAAGAAAATGGAAACCATAATGGCCACAGTAGCATAATTCAACTGGCTGCTGTTACACACACTACCTATATCAAAAATCCACACCAGTTTTATTCCACATTGCTCACTTAACAACCAAAGCTGTGATGTAAAGCATATGTCCTCCCTCCTAACCCCCCAAAAATTCAGCTTTTGTGCACACGTCTAATGTTTGATTCCAAAATAAATAATGGCTACAGTAATTTATTTTAACATACTCTCAGATATATGCATGACACCCAAACTAGCTACATCAATAACTATTGCGTATTAATCATTTAACTGCCTTCTGCTTTCATAAACAGCCTGGCCGCTCAAAAACCAGACAAACACATTCTATTTATATTTATGATGAGTAACAAGTGAAAGGCACAGTGGCCCCCATAATGAATTTCATCTTGTTCACACATACACACACGTGCACACTCGCACCCACCCCCACACTGTTCTTAGGCTAGCCAAATCACATAACTGTCTTGTGTTTTCACATGCCCTGCATTTTTTCCTACATAATGTCCAGCTACTATGTTTGTGGGGTAAACATGAGAATTTACAATAATAAACAGAAGAACCTCTTACTTTAGAGTTAAACATCTCAGTGATTTTAATGGGATGCTTTGAGGTAATTGTTTGGCTAGTACAGTTAACTTTATTACCGAAAAAATTACTTTAGAGGTGTACTGAGAAAGGAAGATTTTTTCCCCTTATTTTATGGTAGAATCAAATCAACTTTAACATAAAAAAAGTAACACTAAAATAAAGGTAATCATTATCTGCAGAACTGGTTCTACTCACTGGTGCCAAGGTATCCGATACCGCAGGGCATTAAAAGACCTTGGAAAATTAAAAAAAAAATTCCTAGCTTCATCAAATATTTTTTTTTCTTTCTTAACTGGTCATACTTCCCACTCTTATCTTGTAAAATTGTCAACCACTTTCCAAGAGAACAGCAGCAACAGCTGCCTTATCAAGTAGTCACCGTGCATGCCTCCTAATGTACTAGTAAGTGATGTGGGGTGACAAGGACGCAGAATGGCTAAGTTAATGATACTTCAGCGTTTGCCATGTTTTTTTTTTGAAAATATTCAGATTTTTTTTAAAGGTTGAGTTTGACACCAAATGGTTATTATGCATTTTACATTCAAATCAAACCATTGACAAGACTAGGGTACTACTCAATGGGAAGACAAACACCTAAAAGTACCCTTTATTTCTGTGCCTTTTAAATACAACTTTTAACTGTTAATAAAGTGGCTGAATGGGTTATAGGCTTAAAAAAACATAGGACAAAGACAATACACTGGGTGTCCTACAAAAAATAATAGCTAAAAATGTGTGTAATGTGCTAACATGAAAACTACTTATGCTCCATGTGAAAGAATAAGAAGGCTTGTGTGGATCCAATATACACAATATATAGTGACAATGGTCAGGGTATTTGCACTGGGAGTATCAGAAAAAAACGATGATAACCTTCGATGAAGCTGCATACAGTCAGGAGTCACCATGAAGTATTCCAGAGAGAGCTGCAGTCAACTGGCTTACTTAAAAATACAGTCTCTGAGGGACATTCTCACTTACCTTCAGATCCCAAATTTTGATCTGCGAGTCCACAGTTCCAGTGCCAAAAATCAGACCATCAGGATGAAACTGAGCACAGGTCAAAGCTGCAAAGTATAATCAGCAAAGAAAAAAATTAAATGAAAGGCAAGAACACTGACAACATGACTTCTAACTGGCGTACATAAATGCATTTAGCACCAGCAAAATTCACTACCTTTCTTAAAACTGAGAAAATAATGGCAGTTGTTTACTTTACGTTTATCACATACAACAATCACTGAAAATACTTTACTATATGACATGTAATAAATATCAAAATGTTTTACACAAATATCAAGTACAAACATAATTTTACTTAATTACTTTTTTACACCTCCTTCTCCCTCCATTTTTTCCATTTTAGTGCCCTTCCAAACATTGATGACATGAAGTGGGGCATATGCTGGTTAGTTCCCTAACAACTTTAACAAAGTCTCCAATCTTTCTCAGCCACTTTTTCTTGTAAAGCCATATTTCCAAATGTGATTGATGTTTTATACACTTACATTTATTCACCAATTTCAGTGTTGCTGGTCTTCTTCCTGCTCACCTTCATCTCCCAACCCCAGACTTGGATTCAAGTCCAAGGTATTCCCAAATTCTTCTAGTCAACTAATGTGCTTTTTTCTGCCTCAAGCATTCTTCTATGGAACACAGTTAAAGGTTTCACTGGCAAACTCTTTATCAACCATCCCATAAGAATAATGAGAAGCAGAGTCTTCTTCTGTTTGATGGCTTAGCCCTTGTTGGACAAACTTTTGCATTTCTCCCTTAGTTTATTCTACATCAAAAAATGACTGAGCCTCCAGGAAAAACAAATTCTGAAATCAGCTGGATACACCAGTTTGAAACTCATACCTTACTCTTGACATTCCCTAAATGATGGGATAAATTTACTTCTCTTCTGCTTGGTGTACAGTGAGTAATCATTTTTCAAAACACTGTCTCCAATTTTTAACATTTTGCCCTTTTGCCATAGTTCTCTCAGGATCAGCTCTTCCTGCTGGTTTGACTGCATCTTTACTAATACAGATTTTGGCTGTTTTCTTGTGGTCCGGTTTGGAGCATAGACAACATGTGTCCTTTCTGCTTCTTCCAGTTTTTCCGTTTTGTTTTTTTTTTGTCTCGTGTGCACTGTCCTCCAACCATTGTTTGAAACCACTCTTCTTGAGCAGTCTCATATTCAACCAACCTTTTCTTCATTTTGACCTCTGATTTTTGCAGTTTTATCAGTTCATCTGAGTAGCTGTTTAAAGTTTCTTCCATTTTTTCAGCCTATTGTCATTTGGGCTGACATACTCCTTCAATGTTTGATTTATTTTAATCATCTCTGAGCACATTTGACATATTTTTCCTCTAAATTACTGAAAGACATCTCTTGTACCAAAGCTGGAGCTTGAACTACTGTTTGCTGAACAGCTAGCTGCAGGATTATTCTCAGTCAGGGTTTGCTTTCTTCTCATTATCTGGTTGATATTACTTCAGGCTCTCTTTTTTTTTGCTGGCATCCAAGGCAGTGTTCTTTCTAGCCAGCAACTACATTTTACTCAATCTGACAATATCACTGGTTGTTTTTTCTCAGTTTCCTCTTTCCTTTTCACACTGAAAAAGCTTAACTTAAGCTGCTGATCAGTGAGTGAAGAGCCATCTTGGAAGTTGATGGCTTTAATATTCCTGGTCCAAACAATGTCAAGAATTTTTATACCTGTGTGTAGAGGTTCTTCTATCACCCTACCACCTTATTGCTATTTACCACATTTCTCATCCCACCACCAAGGCTATACAAGTTATCCCACGAGTTATTCTTGGAATTAAACTCACTGGCTACAATATTAATATCATTCAGAAAGTATGACGTCTCAAATCCTTCAATTTTGACACTTTCTTGCTTAGGTCTGTAAAATAAGTAAACCTTATTCACATTTGATTCTTTTGTACAACATTTATTGCAATCATTTCACACCATTCACCAACATGCAGCATGTCTGACTTTAATTTACTTACATACAATGAAATTCCACCCTCTCACTTCCTCACATTAGTGTACCCATATTTTCAGAAAACCTTTGGATCTTTTTTTGATCTGGCTGCCATTTCTCAAAAAAAAAAAAAAGAATGCACCAATACTTCTTCCTATACTGTAATAATTTTCAAGTAAGACTACTAACTCTCCCTTCTAATACTGTAAGTAAAACCACTGACCACTTTATTAAATGTGCAACTATTTAACACTGGAATAACATCGCACGCAATCCATTCAAAACCCTTACTTTTACTCAAACTTACAACACCCTCAATATAGATGGACAAGTAAGGCACCGTTAGTTTTACCAACATCATTAACTTCCCCCATGATCACTACTTATCTATTCTTTACTGTACACATTATATTTAGGGTATACAGAATGTTATGCATTTTACATCTTCTTAGGCACAAAGTAATCACTCACTTATTCTTTGATTCCTATTCTGTATCCTGCCAATGTTAACACATTTATCATATTTACATCTTGACATACTATGTTAGCCTGGTTCCACCTAGAAATTTTTTTTCCAGTTCTTCTTCCAACTACCTCAAAGCCTTCTACATTACCAATATCAATGTCATAATTTTCTCTTTCTGAAGGTATTGTTTCAGACCTGCTCTTCCTTACCACATCATCCACACTTGCTGAATTAAATTATGGTCTCTCCTTTTCTTATACTCAGTTATATTTAGTGTACTGACACCCTGTGTTAGATTATCAGTAGTAGTATTTGCCTCACAGTTTGTTTTATTTATTTAACATTTCTTTACTGGAAAAGTCGACTTGGAGCGAGCCAATTTTCAGCGGAGGCTTGTGGAGAAAAGCTCCAGACGCATGTCTTTGGACATTTGGACAACTATCAGCACTCCCACTTTTAAAACGGTTTCCCCTTTAACAAAAGGTGCTATTTTTACTGACTTGTTCATTACTGGTTCCATAACAACTCCTTTATCATGCACATCACACTGACAGCCCTCTTCATACTTAGCAACAATTAAAATGCACTTCCTTAGTGTTGCTCATCCTACAGTCATTATTGCTAAAGTTGCAGTGCAGGAATCATTCTACAAAAATCTATCTGGATCTCCGTTTTTTTTTTTTTTAATATCACTTCTGGATATATAAACGACTTCCTTCAGGTTCATATTTAACCAAAATTTCTCTATCACACTTGAAAGCTATTTTACTACTGGGTCACTCTTATGATAAGTTGGATCCTACTGTCTTGTTTTTAATGATGAAACTCAATGCAGTAACTTTTCGCTGCGTCCCAGGCCTCATTTGAAGTTACACAACCAATACAATTCTTACTGCATTAAGTTAACCCTACCCAATAAATCTTGCAAACAAGGACGGATTTCTTCCATTACCAATTTCCTTAATAAGCAGACAAATTAAGATACTCTAACTAAATGAAATATGTATTCTTACCACTGTCCATGTCACCAAGCCAAGCCCAAAAACAAGACATGCAAACTGCCTAGACAAACATAACAGGTATATTATATTAAAAAGGAACTAGAATAGCAACAAATCAGGCCAAAGCAAGGTACTGCAAGAAACTTCAAAGGACTACATTAGATCCAAAGAAATTCTGAAGTGCCTTAAAAAATTCTTCTAGTCTCTTTGCCAAGACCATTTCTAGTCACAAAATTTCCATGTCACTCCTCACAGAATTAAAATACAGCACCTGCAATTTACCTCAGGCAATTAACCTTATTTCTAAAAATTCCCCTGTACTATTCCCTCCCCCTTCACAAGTTCCTACAATGCTCATCTTTGTCACTTTAAGGCTATTACTAAATATTAGGCAGAAAATGTTTTAAAAAAACAAAATGACTAGAAAAACGTCTGGGAAAATGGCTGTTGCCATCAGTTTCTTCCATTCTATTCACTCTGACATCTTTAATCTACAGAATATGGAACTGGTCCTCAGGAACAATTTTCTGTTTTTCCAAGGAGCACATTACAAGCAGACGGGGGTAGCTATGGGGGCCTCCTTTGCCCCCATTTTCGCTAATATAGTTTTACTATATTGGGAGTAGCATTTTTTTTATTTACCTCGCCCTTTTATGAGCACATTACATGTTCTTTCCATTACCTGGATGATATTTTTATCATGTGGAAGGGACCCAAGGAGATTATTGGAGCCCTTTCTGGATTTTATTAACCACACCACTATTTTTTTTAGAATTCACATCCAGTGTGACGGAAGAAGTGGTTCATTTTTTGGATGTGCAAATCAGGAAAGACTTGAGGTATAACAAACATGCCTCCTTTTTGTATCATAAAACATATTTTTCCAATTCTTATCTTTACTTTAAGAGTGAACATCCTTATTCCCAGAAAAGGAACATTGTCAAGGGACAGATGGTCAGAGCGGCCCGCATGACCACACTGAAGGAAGAACTGATATCTGAATTAGATTATACAGGTGAAGTTTTTTTGTTAGATGTGGTTACCCTGAAGCTCTAGTTATCTCCCTGACTGACAAGCTTTTACATGAGTGGAGAGTGAGATATATGCCCATTCTGTCCCTTGCGAGATGGGGGTACTTTCTTGTTCGACAGGGTCAATGACCATGCAGATGGATGGGAGGGACATTAATGTACCTCCTTGTAATGATATCTATTTTGTGATGGATTTTCACCGAGATATCCACCTCATGAAAAACATAATACAAACTTATTGGGACATTTTTGATAGTATGCCTAACACTCTTGATGTGTTCTTTGGGAAACTGAGATTTAGTTTAAGAAGGGGACATAATTTTAAGAACATTTTTGAAAGCTGTAAAGTTGATACAACTTCCAGAGTAAGGACAGGCACACGTAAATGTGGAAGGTGCCCCAAATGCCGCTATGCAGCCAATGTGGATGAACTGTACTTGGTGAGTCCCGCTGGGCTGTTAAAGACTAAGAGGTATTTTAACTGTTATTCTAAAGGGGTGGTATACCTGGCCCATTGTTGCTCGTGTTTTGCATTTATATTGGCAAAGCGGAGAGAACTTTAAGACAGCGAATTTATGAACATCTCTGAGATTTCAAGGAAAAGAGAAACCAATGCATTATTCAAACACACCTTGTTATGGAAAGACTATTCTTTCAAAAATTTGGATGTTAGAGCAGGTAAAATGTTTTTTTTTTTTTTTGGGGGGACTGGGAAACTAGCCTCGGTACTGTGATCTAATGTAGCAATTAAAGTTTGATGCTTGCTAAGCCCTTGGGTTAAAGGAACACTATTCTATCTTACCAGCCTTAAAGAAAAGAGCTTTAAAATAAGGCTACGTTATGTTATGGCATTGTTATGATGTTTACATTTTCTATGGTTACTGATGCATTTTTGTGTGTGTGCATTTTTACATCACCAGCTTGACCACACTTTATAATAATGTACATATTTCTTATTGTTGCATTTTTACTACTGTATTTTTTCATCATTGCTGCATTCCTTATTGCTGCATTTACTGTTGTACCTTTGTTAAATCAATTAGGTATTGACCAATGGAGTATTGTAATGTTAAGTGTTTTGATTATTTAATTGTGATTTAATTAGTGCTAGGTTATTCTGACGAAGTTCCCTTGTGGAATAAAAGCGCTAAATCTATTTGGTGTACTGGAACATTAAAGAATTTTTTGCCTTGGTAGTCGGTGGATTACTTGGACCTTCTTGGTGACCAGTGTGCCTGTGGTGTTTTTTCTCAGTTATCTTCAGGCTGGGTGGTAATCTACTCCCTTCTGTTCAACTTAACATACAACCAGTTTCTTGCCACACAGCCTTTAATATGTTTTTGTCATACTATAAGCAATAGTTTCCACTCTCTTTTCAGCTGATGACCATCATGTAAAATCTAACTTCTGACCTCTCATTAAGACTGTTGAACAAATAACTTGCAACTTAATTCTTATTACAGCACCAATTATATTATCACTTACAGGCTCTGGGTTTCTAGCAATTACAGTAACACTACTGCTATCTTCTCTCCTCCTGGCTATATCTACCTTAATAGAGCACATTAAAATTGCTGGATCATTTTTCATTCATCTTGGAGAAACCTTTTTGATCCAGGTGATCATTCCCTCCTGCTTCATAAACTAAGCGAGAAAAGGTTCTCTTATGACATCCTGCAATTATTCAATACCCTCCCCTTTTCTACTTGCACCTTTGCACTCATTGGACCCAACACCTACATTTTAGAAGCTTGTTTCATAAATATGCTCCACAAAGTTCTGTTTTTGGCCACTTAAGCTTTTAGTTTTCCTAAATAACTTTCCATGGGACCACACTCACACAAACCATGTCCTCTAAGCACATGACACGATCTTTAAAATAATCATACCTCCAGCATTTAAAAATGATTTCAAACTGATTTTACAATGATCTGGTTGGTTACACTAAAACTAAAGTCAACACTCACAAAAGTTCTTTAATGCTATTTGGTAATGCACCAAAAACTGAAGCACTCTCAAAAGTTTTATTACAGATCCTTCAGGTCCCTCTTCTATGCCACTGAACAAAAGTAACTAAATCTAGTAACCAACAGAGGCTTCACTGTCACATTCAATGCTCTAATTCAACACCAAAAATAAGCATGGAAGACTAATGTCCCAGAAGCTGAAAATGTTATTTGTGTGTATATGTTGCAGTCAGCTGGAGATTTTAATAGTGAGGTGTTCTTTAAAAATCAAAATGTGTTTCTACAGACATATGACTGCAATGTTCTTATGACTTGTTTTGTCAGCTGATGTTATTTTATCATGTATGTTGAATAAATATCTAAAATAAATAGTACTGAGTGACTTCATACAGTTAAGTAAGATGTTGGAGCTGATTTCAGAGGATGTCAGCACTTTATTTTTACATTACTCCTCTGTGTTTATTTTTCTTCTGTGTTTAAGTATCCAACTATCCTTTTTGACCAACACTTCACATTTCATAATCACAATGAAACCCTAAAGTTTTAGCTCAACTAAGATGATTTTCCAAGATCTCTTATCTTCCTAACTGCTGAAGCAAGACAAGTTACAGCCATAAAGTACTACTTCCTACACTTGAACATGTATTGACAGTCACAGCACTTGGCTCATCTCACAATACCACTCAGCTCCAATACGGAAGAAAAATCAAATACTCAGCTATTAACCTAGCAAATATGAACATCACTGTCTCACTCTTAGCAGAGGCAAATGGCTGGGAGTAACAGGGCTATACTCCTGCATAATGCACTAACCTTCAAATGTCTCAAATATCCTGCTTCTCCTTTTCAAATTGTGCATCAAACCCCCCTTCTTACAACCTTACAATTCTCTCCCTCTCTCTCCTCCTACTATTGAGGCCCCCATTAACTCTTGCTAACAGGAAACAATCTTCTCTAATCTAGACCCTGCCTGCTGGAACACACTACCTGAAGCAAGTAGGCAGTCTTCCATCTTTCAAGAATTCTCCCCATCTCATCCACTTAAGGAAAATGAACGCAACTACTCTCGAGATGCTGATTAAGAAAATCTTATTACAAAGAAAAAAAAATCTTATTCCCCCATCTAACATTATTCTCCAGTTATGTTTCTCTTGGTCAATAGGGTTGGGGGATTTTTTTCCTCCTCTCTCATTCTACCTCAGCACTGAATTCAGGCCTCTGTTATAAAGTGCATTTTTCTAAAACTGCTGCTTTACCTGCCAAGTACAATGCTTACATTACTATGTTCTACAATTATGGCTTACTTCATGCTATTCTATTCTCTTACGTTTCAGTTACACGTTTTATGCATTACTTTATGTTTTATGCAATTCTTTTCTGTACTCCAAACTACGTAGTGTGTATGTAGATTTTCATATTATGTATTAATTTTGAACTTGGTGTTTGTCTGATGGTGTGGGTCATGGCTGAAAAGGGTCCCCAAGTAGTGTGCTTACCTGATTAACAAACAGTAAATAAATAAGGGCCACAGACTTATAGTAGGATGTAAATAAGGGCTACAGACTAACAGTAGGGTGCACACTGTGGGTCAAGAAGTGAGAACATCAGAACAAAGCTCTACTGCACAGCAGGTGAAGGAAAATTAATTAAAAGTGTTTGGTCATATGTGTAGGAAAGCGAAACTGATTAGGCAAAGCAGATTTGGGAGAAACAAAAAAGGCAAGAGGAGAAAGAGGATGTCCAGGCATGGCTGTCGAAGACTGGAGACTGGCACTGAATCAGAGATGGTGTTGTCACCCCACCCATGTAAAAATGGGAAAAGAAAGGGAAAACTAAGGTTTATAGAAGTTGATTGTTTCCCCTGGAACCACCCCACCCCTTTTTCCACCTTTCTGGCCTTTAGGGAGTAAAGGCCTAGAAGAATAAACGGACTCCGGCCGGCAGAAGAGATCTTGCCATCAGTTTAGCACCTAGTCAGGTTTCTTTCCTTGAGGACCAAAGAGGGATGATCCATCGAGCGGGGAGCTAGTGAAGGCGTCTTGAAAGGGTCACTTAAAATTGCACTATGCCGCATCCAGGCATGCCTACGTAAAGGCCACACCTGTCCCTGCTGGGCTCTGCTGCAGCTCCACCAGCCAGCGTGAAAGAAGGCGCATGGAGGAGTTGGTTATGGAGTTAAGGGTAGCCAGCTGCGTGTTCATCTTATCTTGGAAACCCGCAGCTGTAGGGTCACTTCAACATTTCACTTTCGCTTCCTTGATCAAGTCCCTTTGAGAGGCGAGTGAAAATGGCACAGGTAGTTCCAGCGAGCATGGTAAATGTAAGCTGGCGAGAACATCAAGCTTCCCGATACCTGTCCATGGACCTAGATTCCTTGTTAGGTGGATGGACAGGTACTGAAGGATCAACTAGCTCCTTCTTATGAGTGGCAGCAGCTACTACCATAGCATCCACAGAAACTCCTTTTATTAAGAACTGTTTGTCTGCTGGTGCTGTTATGAACTTGGAGGGTCTCCTGGGAGTGGGGTCCACTGGATCAGGAGCGTCCATGCCTTCATAGCAACCACCTGCATGAGGGTGTCAAAGGGACTTGCAGGAGGTGGAGAGGGCGAGAGCCAAAGCGCCTCAAGATACACAGATTAGATCTCCTCCGAAGGGTTGAGGGCTGGCCAATTTCCCCCTCTGTTTCAGGATCTCCCAGAATGTCTGCAAATGAGACATCTTCAGAAGGGGAGCAGGGGGACCCTCAGAATCATCCAAATCTGTGTCTGGCGTGATGGACTCAGGTGAGTCAATGTGTTTCCTCTTACACTTCCTCTTCGAGAGGGCTCTTCTGCCAAATCAGGAGGCCTCGGAAGAAAGGATGAAATCCCACAGGGGTTCCTGAGAGCTGGCTCTCTGCGGTCGGGATGAGGAGTGGAGTCGACTTAACCTGAGGCACCGTGGGGAGAGGCGGACCGGAGCCGACTGTGGGAAGCAAGCTCAGGCTCTAACACCTCCGCATGACCTCCGAATGCACCCCTGTCCAGAGGCAGAGCCAAGGAGGTCCCGCTCCGAGGAAGCTAAGAACCCCCTCGGCACCCGACAGTGATGGCTCCGAGGCGATCAGCCGAGCCGAACTCACCAGCGAGCAGCTTACCCGAGAGGGAGAGGGTCAGACAAGGGTCGATGCCCTCACCCACCCCTGGCGGAGCCCAGCGAAAGGAAGTCAGCGCCGAGATTCTTCCAAGGAAAGAAAAGCGGAGCAGCCGGCGGACGGGAGACAATTATGCTCGGCTCGATGCTATCACAGTCTCGGTTCCAGCGACCGGCTCGAGCTCAAGAAGTCGAAGGAGGTATATGTTGATGGACGGGGCAGGCATGCCGACTGATGAGTGGGCTCTGAAGCATCTGGGCCCAGTGCCTCCGGACTTAAGAGAGTCGACTCACTACCCTCTGAAGGTCATGATCCGACAGCCTCGATGACCTAGAGGTGAGATCTTTGGCTCGTTCAGACAGCAGGGGAGATCCTGGGGCGAATGAAGCGGAGCCAAGAGATGGTGACCTGGACCTCTTCCTGGTTAGTCGGCTCCGAAGGTCTGGTGAACCCGACAGAACTACTACTACCGGCTCGGCGGGCAGAGGAACCCTGAAACTGTGGACTGAGACTTATCGGCTCCAGCGGAGGCCGATGAAGGCAGAAGGTTGAAACCTTAGGTCTCGGCTCCAGTTAGCCGGGCCGAAGACCTAGATGCCTTAGAGGGCTTCCCTGTTGAAAGAACAGATAGGGAATCCTCTGGCTGAGTAAAGCCTCTTAATATCAATTTATTTTTCTTTCCTGCAGGACCCTGGGGCTGAGCCATGGCACACAGCACAGAGGTCCTGCAGGTCACAAAACCCCCAGACAGTAGACACAAAGAAGTGTGGCGTCTGTCAGAGACATTTTCTGACAGCCGCATCACAGCTGGGCTTGAATCGAACCTTTGCTTCTTTAGACATTTTAAACGGGTGTAACAAGCTCGACACACACACAAACACACTAATTACACCCACCAATGTCAAGTTAAATTATAATAAAAGGAAACCACTAACTAGGATTTTAAAATAATACACACACTCCACTAGGGAAGAGAAAAGGCCTGTAGGCCCAAGGGAAGAACCTAAAGTTCTTGAGGAAAAAAGCGGAATTTTTTAGAAGGGATAAAAATTTCTCTAAACTAAGGGAAATAAGTAAAAATATAAAAATTAAAGGGGTTTTGATAGACTAAATTACACAAGAAAAAGTCACTTACCAAGAACCGGTAGAAAACCAACCTCGAAGCTGTAGCGGCAAACGAGATCTGGGGTAACTCTCGCCTAGCATTGTGGGATATAAGGGGAGCCTCGAGCCGGTGGAACCAACTCTCGAGCTTTTAGAGTGGCCGAGTCGGAGCCGAGGTCGGCTCCGAACCCATCCAGCAAGAATGAAGGCGCGATAGACAACTTAACATCATATTTTTCCAATTCTTATCTTTACTTTAAGAGTGAACATCCTTATTCCCAGAAAAGGAACATTGTCAAGGGACAGATGGTCAGAGCGGCCCGCATGACCACACTCAAGGAAGAACTGATATCTGAATTAGATTATACAGGTGAAGTTTTTTTGTTAGATGTGGTTACCCTGAAGCTCTAGTTATCTCCCTGACTGACAAGCTTTTACATGAGTGGAGAGTGAGATATATGCCCATTCTGTCCCTTGCGAATGGGGGGGGGGGGTACTTTCTTGTTCGACAGGGTCAATGACCATGCAGATGGATGGGAGGGACATTAATGTATCTCCTTGTAATGACATCTATTTTGTGATGGATTTTCACCAAGATACCCACCTCATGAAAAACATAATACAAACTTATTGGGATATTTTTGCTAGTATGCCTAACAGTCTTGATGTGTTCTCTGGGAAACTGAGATTTAGTTTGAGAAGGGGACAGAATTTTAAGAACATTTTTGAAAGCTGTAAAGTTGGTTCAACTTCCATAGTAAGGACAGGCACACAAATGTGGAAGGTGCCCCAAATGCCGCTATGCAGCCAATGTGGATGAACTGTACTTGGTGAGTCCCGCTGGGCTGTTAAAGACTAAGAGGTATTTTAACTGTTATTCTAAAGGGGTGGTATACCTGGCCCATTGTTGCTCGTGTTTTGCATTTTATATTGGCAAAACGGAGAGAACTTTAAGACAGAGAATTTTATGAACATCTCTTTGAGATTTCAAAGAAAAGAGAAACCAATGCATTATTTAAACACATCTTGTTATGTGAGGACTATTCTTTCAAAATTTGGATGTTAGAGCAGGTAAAATGTTTTTTTTTTTTTTTTTGGGGGGGGGGGGACTGGGAAACTAGCCTCGAGTACTGTGATCTAATGTAGCAATTAATGTTTGATGCTTGCTAAGCCCCTGGGTTAAATGAACATTATTCTATCTTACCAGCCTTAAAGAAAAGAGCTTTAAAATAAGGCTACGTTATGTTATGGCATTGTTATGATGTTTACATTTTCTATGGTTACTGATGCATTTTTGTGTGTGTGCATTTTTACATCACCAGCTTGACCACACTTTATAATAATGTACATATTTCTTATTGTTGCATTTTTTACTACTGTATTTTTTTCATCATTGCTGCATTCCTTATTGCTGCATTTACTGTTGTACCTTTGTTAAATCAATTAGGTATTGACCAATGGAGTATTGTAATGTTAAGTGTTTTGAGTATTTAATTGCGATTTAATTAGTGCTAGGTTATTCTGACGAAGTTCCCTTGTGGAATAAAAGCGCTAAATCTATTTGGTGTACTGGAACATTAAAGAATTTTTTGCCTTGGTAGTCGGTGGATTACTTGGACCTTCTTGGTGACCAGTGTGCCTGACGGAGTGTTTTTTTCTCAGTTATCTTCAGGCTAGGTGGTAATCTACTCCCTTCTGTTCAACTTAACATACAACCAGTTTATTGCCACACAGCCTTTAACATGTTTTTGTCATACTATAAGCAATAGTTTCCACTCTCTCTTCAGCTGATGACCATCATCTAAAATCTAACTTCTGACCTCTCATTAAGACTGTTGAACAAATAACTTGCAACTTAATTCTTATTACAGCACCAATTATATTATCACTTACAGGCTCTACAAGGTTTCTAACCCAATTACAGTAACACTACTGCTATCTTCTCTCCTCCTGGCTATATCTACCTTAATAGAGAGCACATTAAAATTGCTGGATCATTTTTCATTCATCTTGGAGAAACCTTTTGATCCAGGTGATCATTCCCTCCTGCTTCATAAACTAAGCGAGAAAAGGTTCTCTTATGACATCCTGCAATTATTCAATACCCTCCCCCCCTTTTCTACTTGCACCTTTGCACTCATTGGACCCAACACCTACATTTTAGAAACATTTCATAAATATGCTCCACAAAGTTCTGTTTTTGGCCACTTCGCTTTTTAGTTTTCCTAAATAACTTTCCATGGGACCACACTCACACAAACCATGTCCTCTAAGCACATGACACGATCTTTAAAGGAAATAATCATACCTCCAGCATTTAAAAATGATTTCAAACTGATTTTACAATGATCTGGAATTGGATTTACACTAAAACTAAAAGTCAACACTCTCAAAAGTTCTTTAATGCTATTTGGTAATGCACCAAAAACTGAAGCACTCTCAAAAGTTTTATTACAGATCCTTCAGAGTCCCCTCTTCTATGCCACTGAACAAAAGTAACTAAATCTAGTAACCAACAGAGGCTTCACTGTCACATTCAATGCTCTAATTCAACACCAAAAAATAAGCATGGAAGACTAATGTCCCAGAAGCTGAAAATGTTATTTGTGTATATGTTGCAGTCAGCTGGAGATTTTAATCGTGAGGTGTTCTTAATCAAAATGTGTTTCTACAGACATATGACTGCAATGTTCTTATGACTTGTTTTTGTCAGCTGATGTTATTTTATCATGTATGTTGAATAAATATCTAAAATAAATAGTACTGGTGACTTCATACAGTTCGTAAGATGTTGGAGCTGATTTCAGAGGATGTCAGCACTTTATTTTTACACATTACTCCTCTGTGTTTATTTTCTTCTGTGTTTAAGTATCCAACTATCCTTTTTGACCAACACTTCACATTTCATAATCACAATGAAACCCTAAAGTTTTAGCTCAACTAAGATGATTTTCCAAGATCTCTTATCTTCTAACTGCTGAAGCAAGACAAGTTACAGCCATAAAAGTACTACTTCCTACACTTGAACATGTATTGACAGTCACAGCACTTGGCTCATCTCACAATACCACTCAGCTCCAATACGGAAGAAAAATCAAATACTCAGCTATTAACCTAGCAAATATGAACATCACTGTCTCACTCTTAGCAGAGGCAAATGGCTGGGAGTAACAGGGCTATACTCCTGCATAATGCACTAACCTTCAAATGTCTCAAATATCCTGCTTCTCCTTTCAAATTGTGCATCAAACCCCCCTTCTTACAACCTTACAATTCTCTCCCTCTCTCTCCTCCCACTATTAAGGCCCCCATTAACTCTTGCTAACAGGAAACAATCTTCTCTAATCTAGACCCTGCCTGCTGGAACACACTACCTGAAGCAAGTAGGCAGTCTTCCATCTTTCAAGAATTCTCCCCATCTCATCCACTTAAGGAAAATGAACGCAACTACTCTCGAGATGCTGATTAAGAAAATCTTATTACAAAGAAAAAAAAATCTTATTCCCCCATCTAACATTATTCTCCAGTTATGTTTCTCTTGGTCAATAGGGTTGGGGGATTTTTTTCCTCCTCTCTCATTCTACCTCAGCACTGAATTCAGGCCTCTGTTATAAAGTGCATTTTTCTAAAACTGCTGCTTTACCTGCCAAGTACAATGCTTACATTACTATGTTCTACAATTATGGCTTACTTCATGCTATTCTATTCTCTTACGTTTCAGTTACACGTTTTATGCATTACTTTATGTTTTATGCAATTCTTTTCTGTACTCCAAACTACGTAGTGTGTATGTAGATTTTCATATTATGTATTAATTTTGAACTTGGTGTTTGTCTGATGGTGTGGGTCATGGCTGAAAAGGGTCCCCAAGTAGTGTGCTTACCTGATTAACAAACAGTAAATAAATAAGGGCCACAGACTTATAGTAGGATGTAAATAAGGGCTACAGACTAACAGTAGGGTGCACACTGTGGGTCAAAGAAGTGAAAACATCAGAACAAAGCTCTACTGCACAGCAGGTGAAGGAAAATTAAAGTGTTTTGGTCATATGTGTAGGAAAGCAGAAACTGATTAGGCAAAGCAGATTTGGGAGAAACAAAAAAAGGCAAGAGGAGAAGAGGATGTCCAGGCATGGCTGTCAAAGAAGACTGGAGACTGGCACTGAATCAGAGATGGTGTTGTCACCCCACCCCATGTAAAAATGGGAAAAAAAGAAATGATAGTGATGAGTACTTTTTTTAAAGCTGAAAGTAATACATATGTCTGCACACATAAGCAGATTTAGTTTCAGTTTCTTAACTGTTCTGTTACACTGCCACTGAGACAGTCACATACTCCATATTACTTCCATTTTACATTATGCAAGATTTGCAACCTTTATGAACAAAAAATTACATTTGTTTTAGTTGCATAACAATATACTATGAAACTTAACACTTCCCACTCTTGTTTTACTTTTTACAATGTTCTTTTAATAGGGTTTTCCTTCTTCCTCAGAACAAAATAAAAATATATTTCACAATTCATTTTTCAGTAGTCCCTTGCTGAGTACTACTCATACTTTACATATGAATATGTATAGATTCTACATGCTGCAAGCATTACAATGTTGTTCTGGCCAAAAAAATAATTAAACTTGTTTTAATTTAACCATTCTTCTCTACAATGCCCCTAAACCCCACTTCTATTTTACTTGTACACAATGTTCCTTTAACAGATCTAACCTATTGTTAGGATCCCAGCTCTACAAACTACTCAAAACCCCATGCAGTTATCCCCTTGCAACAAAGTTTCATGGAAAAAAACTTCCTGTTAGACCCGGAGACATTATTCATAAGCCACACCAACTCTGGTTACCTTTAGAACCAAACAACACTGCACATGCATTCTTCTTTCAGGCAACTAAGTCTTTGGCAAGTTCTCCCCCTCTACCTAAGAAATCAACACTTATTCTAAAATTCAGAATGCAACTCAAAAAAATACTTCTTCCCAAGCCAAATGCTCCTGCTTCAACACGGGGCACATCTCCTATCACACTATCCCTATCTCCTCCTAGTCTCTTCTCTCTCAGAACTACTGAATGCGGACTAACCCATTTTAGACACTAATCTATTACTCACTGCTTGTTTAGTAAAATGTACACATACAAATTTTCTAAGTAATTCAAGCTACTCTCATTGCTTACATTTCTGCTTTGCTTTTCATGACATGTTTTGTATTCCATCAGGGCTGAGCCTGAAATTGGCAATATTGATCAATGCACTGCCCGTTAAGGAAATTATACATTTAAGTAAATAAAAAAAAATACAAACAGGGTTCATCCAGTTTCTTCAGCTTCACTTTCAATAGTGTCTTTCAGTTTAAAATAAATAAATAAATATCAACCAATATACAAAGTGAGTTTATTATAGGATCACAGGAAGTTACTAGGCTACTGGCCCCGGGGCCCTTATAAGCCTAACCAAGAGTTTAGCCCATGATTAGACAAGTCAGCACCCAGTCTATTCCACAGATGGGAGAGTCTTTGGGACACAAATCTGTCCCGCCAACAAGTCCTATTGATATCACACACCAAGTTGAGGTTGTGCATGCAGGTTACTCGTGGAGCTTGACTTCTGGATATACAGCAGTCCCATCAAGGTGGGGTCTGAGATTGTTTTGTAGACAGAGGTCATCTCTGAGGAGTCTGTATGAAACCGAGTACAGGGACAGAGCTTTTAGCCTCTGTGTAGGGTAGATGTTTAAGACCTTGGATTCTCCTGGTGAGGAACCTCTGTGGTCTCTCCAGCTGCTGCATATGCTTTGTGAGGTACATGCCGAAGGGAGTGTTGTACTCAATAACTGACCTTATAATGATAGAATACAGGAATGTTATGACCTCCTTGCCCCTGGATGAGATACCCTTACATATGAGGTGAGTCATGTAGAAAGCTTTCCGTATAAAGAAAGCAACATGGTGGTCAAAAGTCAGGTTGCTATCAACCTGGGCACCCAAATCCCTCATGACTGAA
Organism: Protopterus annectens; assembly: GCF_019279795.1. Taxonomy (NCBI): domain Eukaryota; kingdom Metazoa; phylum Chordata; order Ceratodontiformes; family Protopteridae; genus Protopterus; species Protopterus annectens. Next base: position 1,137,891,151 of record NC_056743.1, on the reverse strand, counting down.
TGCGTGCTTAGAACACTGCTATTAATGTGATACGTGGGGATGTCACTCTACCCAAAGGGGATGATGATGCATTTTTTGGCATTCAGCTTGAGGCCACGTTTCTGGCACCAGTCTTTTGTTTGGGTGAGACCCTCTTGGAGGATATCCACATCACTTGGGGAAATGATGACCACACCCAGCTTGCAGTCATCTGCAAACTTGGTCAGTCATAGCCCACTGGTTTTGGCCTGCACCTCAGAGAAATATATCCCGAATAACAGAGGCCTCAAGACTGATCAAGGGGGTACACCACTCGCTATGGGTCTACTGCTTCAGGTGGCTTCCGTATTTTGATTAGGTAGGTTCTATCAGTAAGCCAGTTTGCTGCCCATCTGGTAACATATGGATTGATGCCTAGTTCAGAAAATTTATCTATTATGCCCAAGTGGGGAATAGCGTTGAAAGCTTTGGCCAGGTCAAGGTAGGCGGTGTGCACAGTCTTCTGAGGTGTGCACAGTCTTCCCCTTGCCCATGGGCTTTGGTGGCTGTCTCAAAGAAGTCAATATAATTTTCTTTCAGAGAGAGAAATACTTCCACAGGAAAAATATTTTCTTTATTTTGCCTTTAAATGCTTACCTTCCTTTAGCCAAATGTAACCCCTAATACTTCAATCTCAGTCTCTTGAAAATAAATGATTTTCCTCCCACATTTCTCTCATATACCTCCGCTTTAACTTGAAAGGAAACCCACCACAGTAAATTAATTTTGTACTAAACATATGTTAGTTCAGAAAATAAACATATTTACCACTACAACTACATAATTTGCACAGTTAAAGCAGACCGGTGCCTTAACCCATTTACCGGCGCTCTTCCCCAGTCTTAATTCCCTTACTTCTGCATTTGCAACTAGCCCAAACAAAAGGACTTAGCAAGCATTCCTGTTTTACTTAAGTCACCATCTGGTAGTTCTTCACCTTCGTTCACACCTAAGATGTGCATAATTACACTCTATACAAATATTGTTTGAATTTAAATATTGTATTTTTTCCACATTTTCATAGTCTTAAATGGCTGCTCATGTGTCACAATAACAAATATTTTCACTTATCTGTAACCATTACTTTGGCTCTTTTCAATCACGTCAATTAGCATCCTCATCAGTGTTTGAGCAGTTGTTCTATCCTTTTTTTAATGATCCCATACACATCTTCCAGGTCATCCTTTACAACCTCTTAGCTTTCACCTAATTGCTTTCATTTATTTTATCACAATTAAGGCAGGTTACTAGTCTCTAGTTAGCAATCCTATATTTACCTCTCTTCTTTCAAAGAAACTTAAAAAAAAATAATTTTTAATACTATTCCTAAGTCATTTACTACATTAAAAAATACACAATTTGTTCTCACTGTATATTTCACACTAAATATAGTGTAATATACCCATTCAGAGCACACCCACATATTATTTCAAAATCTCCTTATTCTTCCATATTTCTATTTCTTTTCCATTGTACTCTTATTTTTACACCATACCACAGTGCTTTCCTGTTTTTCTTTCACTTTATAAACTTCTGTCAAATGGTCAGCATTATCACCTGTATATCCTCCCTTCTTTTTGATTTTCACTTTCTGGATTTTAATTCCTGTACATAAAACTTTCTTGTTTCTGGCTGAAGAGAGGACAGAAGTACAGTTGTGTAAGTAAGCTTAACATAATAGTAGATGTTGCAGAACCAGATGCTTGGTGACAGAGCCATGGGCTCAAGCTTAATGCCAAGAAATGTATAGCTATCCCCTCTGGGGAAAAAACATGTACCCATGAATTACCACATAGGTGGCAGTACACTAAACACCGAAAGTGTGATGAGAGACTTAGGGACACAGGTGGACAGTGGTCTCACCTTCGATAACCACATTGCCACAACAGTCAAGAAATCCTTCTATGTATCACACCTCATCACTAAGGGCTTTTCATCCAGCAAAAAGGAGGTCATTGTCCCACTGTACTCATCCCTCATTAGACCCATTATAGAGTACAATACCCCGTTTGGTATGTACCTCACAGGACATCTGCAACAGCTGTAAAGGCTGCAGAAATACCTCACTAAAAGAATCACAGGCCTAAAGCTGATGCCCTATGCTGACCGTCTAAAAAAACTCCAGCTATACTCTGTGGCATGTCGTCTACTCAAGAGGCAAACTCTGCTTAACATACAAGGCCATGTCAAACCCTGAGCTGTTGGACAAGCTCCACTTAAAGAAATCCCAATCCCTCAGAGCCACACGCTCCAGGGATCTAAACCCTGTCATCACAATGAACAAAACATGCTGGAGGGACAGGTTCCTGACCCAGAGACTCCCCATACTCCTGAATAGACTGCCCATACATGTCAAACAGAGCACCTCCTTGGCCCTCTTCAAAAGGAATCTTGACAATTGAATGGGAGATAGGAAATTCCCCTCGGGGATCACGTCAGTTGACCTGCTAGACAGGGGTCCAAGGAAGTAAATATTGTGAGAAGAAATATCCAGGGAACTGTTATGGCTAGGCTTGTATAGGCCCTAGGGCCGATATGTTCAAATGATCACTGTTGCAGTAGAATAAGCTATATGGGTTATATCCTGCCATGGATACAACAGACGGTCAGCTTCCAAAGCTTCGAGCACCTTCCAAACAATCAAACTGTCTGGCAGCTCAAGTTTAAGCTGACTAAAAGACATGTTTGGGTGACAAGCCCTACAGTGATTTCCTGTCAACAAGAGAGAAGCTGGGCCCTGAAAGGACAATGCTAGGAAAGAAACAAAAAAATGACCATACCTTGGCATAAACACACCAAGAAACAAGGGTTTGGAGCGGCTACTGCATTAGTGATCATTCGAACAAGCCCTACAGTGATTTTCTGTCAACAAGAGAGAAGCTGGGCCCTAAAAGGACAATGCTAGGAAAAAACAAAAAATGACCACACCCTGGCATAAACACACCAAGAAACAAGGGGGGTGGAATGCTTACTGCATCAGTGATCATTCGAACATCTACTGCTATTGCACTTTATACACAACTGTACTATGTTCTTCATTGTGATCACTGCTGCAGAACCCTAAGCTATATGGGTAGATTATCACAACTTACAAATTTTGGGTGGTGGAAGGAAGACAGTCCAGCAGCCCCTGGAGAATGGTCCTAGGAAAGACTAATACAGACCTGGAAAAGGAATCAAGCTTATAGTGGTTTGTAAGCCAAAGTACAGGGGGACAAGCTTCTGCTTCTAGAATCTGACCCATTCAAAAAAGGTCACAGATGAAGTCAAGGCCCTGGTAAAGTAGACCTTGACCTTGCCTGGAATAGTTTTGTGACGAGTATAACAAGTGGTAAAAGGCACAGGATAGTAACTCATATGAATATTTTAAGACCAGAGAACTATCACCTCTGAATGGGTCCTAGTTATGTTGTTGGCACCAACCAGAAAACCTTTTCCATTTACTAATAGGTTCATAGGTTCATACTAGGCTATCTGCCCTAGGGCATTTATAAGCCTAGCCAGAGTGTGTTTGGCTTTCGCCACCCATTTTAAATGAATTTTGCTATGCCCTTTTTCGAGGTTAGTATACTGTGTCCTCTAACAGTGACACAGAAGTGATACCCGGGATAAACCTACGATCTCCCATCCACTCATCAAGATTCCTCTTGAAGAGAGTCAATGAGGGACTCTGCCTAACCTGGACTGGGATTTTATTCCAGAGTGAAGGGAGCCTCTGGGTTATGAATCTGTCCCTCCAGCATGTCCTATTTATTTCAGTGCTGAGCTTTAAGTCTCTTGAGCGTGTAGCTCGATGGAATTTGGATTTTCTGAGGTGCAGCATGTCCATTAATTCCGGGTTGGACATGGCTTTATACGTCAGGCACAGATCGCCTCTGAGCAGGCGGTATGCCACTGAGTAGAGCTGGAGTTTCTTTAACCGGGCAGCATATGGCTAATATACAATATTAGCATAATATACAATAGCATAATATACAATTTTCTAGTAGCAGGCTTCTTGACCTCCATTAGTACCTGCAGCACATACTCAGTAAACAGGTGCCATTCTGCAGCAAGGCAAAAATTAAGTGAAAATTTATGAAAATGCAAACAGAAAATGGGTCCAACCAACTCAGTTTTCTCCAGGGAAAGCCTCAATACAACTTTTTATAACAATTTTGCTAACAAGAAAAGCAAACAAAAATCACAAAGCCAAAAACATGCATTAAGAAATGAATATGTAACACCAACAGTGTTTCTAACAAAGACACAAAGTGTTTATGTCACCAGCAAACATGATGGAACAAGGTCACAGCAAATAATTGGTCAAAAAAATACTGAACTGAATGTTGGACAAATAGCACTCCAAAACAAGGAAACAGGAGGAAGAGTGTTTGCCTCCAGAAGGCTCAGTATGAAAAGTATAACATGCACTTATTACTGCATATCAATACTTTTGACAGGTCAGAGGTGAACAATGAATTTCCAGGTCTAGAAAACAGATTAAAGAAATTGCTCTTACCACAGCCTGATGTCTCATCTGAAACCTTTGTCAAAATTCGTCCTGTCTGGATATCAGAAAATGCCCAGTACTGTGGAATGAAAAATAAATGCAATCAAATGAGGAACTTAAAATACTTTTCTGAACAAAGGTATGCTTTTCAGAAAGATCATCATGCTTGAACAAAGCTCTTACAAAATCTAGCAGCAACATTAACTTAATCTCTGCACTCACTGGGAGAGACACAAGCTTTTACAGTAATAAAGCAGCACTTTATGCTCCTCAAATCAAAAATCTCAATAGTGAAGATCCAGCACTTCTCACTCTAATAATGTAAAATCAAAGGCATCACTTCTCATTGTGACTTTCTGATGAACCGCAGTTTCGTCTTTCCTTTTGATAAAAGACTGCAATTAATGCAAAGTATTCTCCCCTTTTCATACTTACAATGTAAAAACATGACATGGTCTAAAGCTACCCAAATACAAGATGCAGTGTTGATTCCAATATTCCTCCCGTCTCAGAGTACTATATACTTGTGCTGACCACCTGGTGAAAAAAGTATCAAGATCAAAGCTGAGGCTTTTCCATTCTTTAGATCATTACTGCAGAATTCCGGATTATGCACGGAGTACAGGAAATCCATTAAATGCCATGAAGTACCGTAACACTTATACATCTTGACTTGTACTGCTTCTTATACAACTCATACTTGCAGAACTGTCACTTTACATTACTCCGCACTCTGTCCTCATAATCTGTTTTAGCTTTGGTTAAATACGATACAATAAAAAATTAGAATGGAATCACGGTAATGACCGAGAAATTACACTCATCACTGGTATAACTTTCTGAATTCCAGCACCTCAAAATGCAATTTTATTTTTTTTAAATAACCAGTCAGTCAATCAATTATCAAGAGCAAATGAACTGTCCAGATGCCCCACTCGGTAACAAGCATTTTGAAAGGGCTCACATATCTGGTAAGTTAGTGAATGCCCTACTTCTGTAATGAAATGTGGTCTCTGAGCTATGAAATCCTCTTATCTTACTTCTGATCATGTGTTACTAGAAGACAAAGCTTTGAATGTGATGATGCTACAATCCCCACAAGTACAACTGGTAGTTTGACCTACATCCTCCATACAGTTTTGTTTTACAGATACTGCTTTGGTAGTGTACCTGCCAAACACACTACCTACACTCTCAATAGTGGCTCACCCAGGGATCACTCCAGTGGCTTTACTCGACAGAGGCACTGGGAACCAAGGTCGGGTGGCACGATGCCAGGTTAATCCTATGGGCTACGCTTGTAAAGGCTCCAGGGTCATTAGCCTAGTACACACCTATGAAACTATGAACCAGAACTCCTCACCTGATCCTCTGACGAACTGAGAAGATAGTCACCAGTTGCATGAAGGCTCAGGCCTGTCACTGCATCTTCATGAGCACGAATCACCTGCACACAAGAAGTACTAGGTACAGACCAGATCCGGATTGTAGTGTCTGGAGAAGCTGAAAATACCAACTCCTAAAAAAATTAAGAAACAAAACATTTAAGAGAATGCAAAGAAGCATTTTGAGATAATTCATGATACAGCGTGGAAATACAATGAACAGCCCAATGCATTAATGCAGAATGTTAACCACATTTATTCTCTTTCCTGTATGAAAAAGATAATTATCTGAGCAAGTGCAATACCCCACTTGTAGCCATGCTCAACCTAAGTAAACAGAGCACCAAGCCATCAAAACTCCTGCTTTACATATAAATAAGGCTTGATCCACACATTTAGAAAGAGACAGATGGTGTTTATTTTCAAATACATGGCCTGAGCATATGAAACAAAGTGCCCACAACTGTCTCTGCCGCTGATTCTAATATACTCTAAACCTGACAGTACAATACTCAAAATCTTGTCTTTTACTTGTACTGTCTCAAAAGTAAATTTCCAATCCTTTTCTGCCATATTCTTACAAACCTCTTGGCAAGCTAAGCCATAGAGGGTTGGTACTTTAACAACGACTGCTAGTATGTCATTAAACACTTCAGAATCACTTATGAACAGCAGCTCTGGAAACACCACTGAAACCAAAAAATGGGGATCAGGGAATGATATCCATCAAAACTGTTAAAAATCTTCCAGGTACAAGAAATAAGCATGCACCATCCAGTCCTAAACAATGTGATGGAGCAGTTCTAACTTGGCTCACCTTTAAATTGGTTCTGGGACATCGGTGAAGGGATACTTCATAAAAACAACTACGTAGAAAAACACATTACACTCTACAATTATTCCTCTAATACCACAATCTACTCACTGATGCCTCCAAATACTCTGGTTTTCAAAACTGGATCTGTGAAAATAGCAGATGTTAATGAAAGGGGATCCAGTTCATTTTTGATGCTGGAATTCACAATTCAGAAATAACTATTTCTTGACCAAAACCCATTACATATGACTTAGTTTTGGAAACACTTCCCACACACAAAATTTTGAAAACAGAGAAAGTGGAAGTCAGTGAGACAACAGAAGGTATGGCTGAGGAAGCTACGAGATAGCTACATAACTCACAAGTAGATGCAGCATTGCCTTTGTGGTAGAATACTTAATGCTTGAAGAAAACCTTAATATTTAGAAAAAAAACATAAATCATCATAAGAAAACAAGATCAATTCAAATCAAAACTTGAAAGGACTGTACCACATCATCTGGACAAAAATCTAAACTTTGTCACATGAAGAGCGACCCACATACACTCTATTAACAAGAAAAACAAAACTCAAAACATATTAATAACAACCTAACAAAACAGCAGCATATTCAAGAAGGCACAGTCTGGAACTCTAGTAAGTAATGCAATGATTCCTGCTGAAGTGGCATGTAGCAGCTGCAAGAGACCACACACACACACACACACACACACACACACACACACACACACACACACACACACACACACACACACGTTTCCTTGGCAGCCATGTACTGTTATTTTACATGCAAGATGCAGAAACAGACAAAATGCATATTACAGCACTTTAAGATGGCTTCTGTTTGCAGTGCACTGGTCCAACAGCAATTATATTAACTGCACTATTTTTTACATTAAAATAAAAAAACAGCATGTGATTACCCCTTTTTTATCTGTAGTAATTGGATAACCGGTGGACTCCAAAACTGGGCAAATTAAGACTTTGAGGAGTTAAAGACCATGTGGAAATAGCTACACAGTTGACAAAAACAGTTTTAAGGTATTTGCGACTCACTTACAATAAAAGGATATATTTTATCATCATCATGCATCTTAAAATTAACCTTTGAAAGTCCCTATGAATACAAAAGAAATGAGGCCCAAACACCTGGAAGTACACTCGGTCAATCAGTATGTTCATATGAATGCATCAATATTAACTGCCAGCAGTGATAATTCCTTCAATAACTGATAAACAACTGCAAGCAATTAGTTAACTGCCAAGCTGTTAATGGACAACGGGATTCTATTATTAAATGCTCAATTTCTCTGTCCTTTTTCTCCCTATTTACTGTCCTTATGAATAAACACAGCATTTAAAATATTTTAAATTGACTGTTTCTCTCCACTAGAACAGTACCTTACTGTACTGTGGTGGTTTCACTTTCAAAAAACTTTTATCCCACCCTGTAAAAGCTTGTTGCAGTCTCCAGTTCATTGATGTCATCAAGGGCAATGAATACCAGTAGTGTTCTGGTCAATTTCCTCCCAAACTGACATCACCACAGCTGTCCTAAAAACCCACCCATGCTGTGATGTCACAGTTCCCTGGTCCTTCCTCTACCCATACAGAAAGTAAAGGCTAGAACAAGGAAACACTACACGAGTCAAGTCTCCTGCTGTGAGTCGTCAATCATGGGAGGTAACAGCTCAAATTACCCTTAGCACATTGACAGCTAGGGAAGTTGGGTGTGAAGGGGGATGGAAGAGGAGCTGGAAGTACAGTACAGGCTTCACAAAAAAACTGCAATTTAGCCATTCTAAAAAGAAGCAGCAGTAAAAAGTACAGTCTGTTCTGTGGCATTTGCACTGTTTGTGTTTTACGTAGTTACTGAATGGCATGAAATGTTATTTAAAACTAATTGACTGAAAGACAGCAGTGTATGCATGTAAAATCAATGCAGTTACAGGAGCTTTAGGAAGAAAGAGGCCTATGTGATACAATTTTTCTATAGACAAGCACTGCATTGTGGGATACCTGGAGGCAGACTAAACAATAAGGATCACTTCAAGATGGCTCCATGTGGTTACACTCAGAAATTACATATAAAAATATTTAAAACCCTGTAAATAGTTCCGGAGTGGTGGTAAAATACAGGAATCACTAAACCATGATGAAATAAACATTTTTTTTTGAGTCTGTGGGTGTGGGTCTCCTGAAATTAAATTACCAGTTTGGCAGAAAGCTAACTGCTTTTCAAATGTTTAGTAAGTTGCAGTCATCCTCCCCTCGACACTTTTCAGAAAACAATTAAACACTGGAGATTCCATTCTTTCATGAAAATAGCTGCTTTCCATATGTGCCAACAATGCCATCAACAATCTGTTCCAGAAGTCCAAGCAAAACAATACAATCACAAGTGTTCAAACTTCATTTCCTTATATTCACAGGACATTTACAAGTTAATTTTGAGACACAAAATGATGAAAACTTTCTTTTATTACAAATGAGTGATCATTAACACAAATGCGTGACTGGCTTCAAGGTAACTATTTCTGTTACTATTTAAAATTCCTTGCATATAATTTTTCATTTCAAACAAGTTACTATAAGTAACCATCCACCCAGACTTTTCTATTTAACACCCTATTTCCTTACAGAACCCTAAACATTTTGCAGCTACATCTTACAGTAGCACTGTAATAAAAGGTAAATTTATCAATAAACAAATTAGCAAAACTAACAGGTTCAAGATATGAGTGTCAAAAAATTATTAATTATAAAAGGTAATGTTTTCCCACAAGAATACAATGACAACAAGCAGCTAGGGTAAGTACATTTCCCTAAACCATTAAAAAAGACACAAATGTAGTTGTCAATGCCAAGTTACTGTCTACTCAGCTTAAGGATATATGCATCAGATAACAGAGTTAAAATGGTGCTACTGGGTGATTTTGGGTACCAACCTGTGCGGGGTGGAAGACGACACTGGTAACTTTCTTGGTATGTCCTTTCAGTGTTGCCAGGATCTGTTCCGAGACCTTATCAAACACCACGACATTTTTGTCTGCTCCACCTATGTAAAGTCATATGGTCAAAGATGTGGACCACACAAGTTAAATTCCACTACATATTATAAACACTGTTTGTTGAAACTCAGAAGAAAAGTATTTTTCTCCTCTCATTCAATCCCGTGCTCTGCACTTACCTGTGAGCACCCTGTTGGTATCGGAAGGGCAGAGGTCAAGAGCAAGAATTCCAGGAATACTAGCACTGTGCAAGCCCTGCAGGAAGAAAAGGCAACATGCATTATAAGAAAAGCACAGATGTATTACTGAACATGCACACAGTTATTATTTACAAAAAGAGCAGGACATAAGTCATTATTTAAAAAAACAGCCAGAAATAACTATCCAGCTCAGATACACACTTTTTGCAAAATTCTTACACAAGAAATAGGTGGTTTACTTAAACAGGTTGTGTGTGCACTGCCCATTTAATAAATTTATGTAAAGTATGCATTTTACAGAAA
>NC_056743.1:1137870924-1137878424 GCF_019279795.1 Protopterus annectens | reverse complement strand
CCACATTTTGTTCGGAAGAGGAGTGCTGTCTGCAATAAACATGGAGGGTGGGGATTAACTGCCAAATGAAATACTATATTTCTTCATGTTTAATTTGAGCACATTTTCAGTACACCGCGTATTAACCCATTGCTTCTTGCATGAGTATGCTTTGCAGCCTACAAAATGATACTTACCCGAGCAGGACAGTCTCCTATACTCTCGGTGATGGGTAAACTTGCAAACGTCAAACCATTTTTTTAAATCACATTGGTACAAACACATACCCAAAACTAATGTGTACCATCTAGGGCGGGAGAGTTTACATTTGAAATTTTAACAAAAGAAAGTGTTGTGTAGCCTTCCACAGCTATGTCCCTTTTGGTGCCGTTTTCTGTAAGCATGTGACTGGAATTCAGCAGTGATTTTCTTTTGGCACAGCAGGACTCAAGATTGCTACATAACTCTTTCAAAGCATAATATTTTGATAAAATGCAGATTAAAAGAGAAAAACACTTATGTGCTTTAACAATTTGGTGGTAGATGCAGTTTCTGCCCAGGCTTTGTTTCAACTTTTTCTATAAGACTCCTACTTCCATCCAAATCGCACCTCTGCAGTCTGAAGCACTTTGAAAACATGTCCGATCATGAACTGCAGAGGCTTGAATTTGTAGTTCCCCTTCAAGTCTGCATGTCCTTGTCTTAAATAGCTGCCTTAACATTTTCCTTCTCAAATCAGCACCATGTTGAGAGGACAATTAAAAAGCAAAAATGGCAAAGCGGAGAAGTGATCACTGTAGAAATTGCATCTCTTCTTTTTACAAGTATGTAGAGTGACTGTTGTGAGTGCTAGGATGCCTATTATCTATGTCATTCTATTTTTTGTGTCCAAGAAAAAAATACAAGTTTTGTTAGAACTTAGTGAAACTACACAGATTTTGTTCTGCATACATTTAGTGTTTTTCTGGCCAATCACTCAAAATAACACTGAATAAACCCATTTGTTTCAGACTTTCTATATTATCTGATCTTGACTGCAAGCCCACTGCCTTTTTGCCTCACTTTTAATCTTATGCCAAGAGGTTTTGCATGTGTGTACACAGAAAAACAGATGGCTCTGAACTATCACCAGTTTTACAGAATGCTTTTATTTATGCCTTGTAATTTTGATTTGTTCATAAATTACTGATTTTCTGACAAATTGCTTAGAATGGCAGTCACTAAATAACGGCACATGTTTCAGACTTCATGTCTTTCAGAAAATGCATGTTAACACAATGTATGTATTGCATGCAAGTGTCTCTTACAGATGCGTTTTAATTTATTTATTTTGTGGTTACAGGGGAGCACAACTCTCCTCAGCCATAAAGCCTGGCTTCACTTCGATCTCAAATTTAACCCATGCATTTTAACACAGTGTGTGTACTGCATGCAAGCATCTCTCACTGACTTATTTATTTATTTTGTGTACAGGGGAGATTAGCACAACGCTGCTCAACCACAAAGCTTGGCTTCACAATGCTCTCCAACTTAACCTCATTTGCACTCATCCTCAAATATCATTAAATTTATACTTATTAAACCGCACCTCTTTCAACTCCGCCTCTTTTTTAACTGATCAAAAAGCAAATGTAATTAAGTTCCACCTAATACACTACTTGTCGCCTTCCACCCTTCCCTTCAAGCTTGCATCAGCCTTCTTTAATTTATCCAGAATTTCTTAAGGTTAAATTATCCTTTTTATGCTAACATCACATTTAGACTGTAAATGTCTTCTCAGCTTAGGAGACAGACAGTTGAGAGAGAGTAGATAAAGCCTATGTGGCAGATAACCAAACACTATTCCTTCTTGTCCCACTCTCTGTTAGAGGCTTCTTCTGCCTTCTGAGCTGCCGCTATCCTTATTACTTTACACTTGTGCATATCCTTTATCCCTTATTACTTTATATTATACATAGAGGCAATAAACCCTCACTTATATTTCCTCAGTTTTCAATTTCCTGTTTTATCCCACTAAAACAAGTCAGCTTATTTTTAACATCTTATCAACTATCTTTTCCAACTCTTTTCCAAGACTTTTCAGAGGTTCACAGGTAAGTACTAGCCTAGCCAACCTTGCAAGCCATTTTAAGTCTAGCCAATTTCTCTTTTTGTGCTTAATAATCAATTTCATTTGGTTATAGATTGGACTTGCCCATCCTGTGGTCGATAATTATATATTACCCCATCCTGTGGTAGATAATTATACATTACCCCTAATGAGAATAACTGGGATTATACCACAGATAATTTGAGGGGACCCATGTATGCGATAAAGCATTTAGGAGCTGCAAATGTCCATTAGTAGTTAATTCCTCTCTTTCTTTTGTGCTCTCTCTCTTCTTTCATTTCTACGAAGTAAATATCTATACAACATTAATAACCTGACTTCATACATTTATATATATATATATATTTTTTATTTACCCTTTGTTGACTAGGTTAGTCCCATTAGGCTGGTGGTCTCTTTGTAAGGGAGACCATTGTTGGATATTTGACTTAAGCACCAGTGGAAATTCTCCTCCTCTTTTTGACGAATATTATGGGGTCTTTCAAATCCTCCTAAGCTACCACCAACTTAGGTAGATGAGGCTTTGGTTTAACATCTCACCTGAAAAAGACAGCACACTCACAGGAGTGCAGGGTCCCCCTAATGCTGCACCAGTGTCAGCATTAGAAAAGGAATCCAATCACCTGCAGAGGGAAAAGAGCCCGCACCCTTCTGACCTTCAAGCACCAAAGCAGTGTATGCTACCTATTGAGCCGTTGACACTACTGAATCTCTCTAGTCTCATTTGATATACATACAGAATTGCTCTTCTACCTTAATTACTACACTACATTACTGATTTCTCAAGAAATCAGTCTATACTACAAATCATACTGTACAAAAACAGCATCACCTGTTGCCCACAAAAAAGGCTTAATCTCAACTCTCTACTACCATTTCCATAAGCTCATTAAATTAAAAAATGTCCACTGAAATTCAGGCCCAGCTCAGCAAATAAGCCAGTCTAATACAAAAATTAATAAAAGTGATAGAAGCCAGGATTTCACAACTGCTCATCTCACCACATGCAGGAAAAACAAATGGGCTACTTAAGAAACCTGGATCACCACTGGGAAACCTCATACTAGCCACTATGGACACCTTGCTGAAGGACAAGAGATTTCCCTTAGTCATCACATTAACCATAAAATGCTCCCCGACACAAGACCAGAACCTAGAATGAGGGGAAGGAGTCATGCTGTTAGTCTAACAAAATACCTCAAATGACACATTACTGTCTCTTCTGAAGCTAACCCAACCAATGACAAGCCACCAAATTGTGTTTTATATAATTTAACTCAGGGGAAACAATCACCTCAGTACAGCCGTTAAGTTTATATTCCTCCCCCTTCCTCTATGCTAACTACTAAACACACTACCGAGGAGCTACTCCAAATATCCAAAACATATTAATATCTTAGGTGACTTCAATTTTAACATTATTGGCCCAGAGTCAAAATAACTCAGTAAAATGTTACAACAGTATAACCTTGAGCAGCTGGTAAGACTTCCAACAAGACCTAACCCACAATCAGGAAATAATTCAACACTGGACACTCTGATAACCAATATACAGCACCGACTGACCATTTTCCCAGGTTATCCACATGGACATTTAAAACAATAAAGGCAATACCTCAAACAGTTACAGGCCATTCCTTTCCTGAACATAAATTAGCCATGCCAGATGCTCACCTGAATACAACAGCTAGGACACCTTTGTATAACTACAAAGATCTTGCATCTGCTCTCTCATCCTGCACCTACCTACTTCTTACAATTCAGAACAGTCTCTCTTCCCAAAAACTCACATACGACTCACAGGGTGCATATATGGCCTTGGCTCCAAATATCATTAAGAATATACTAAAAACAGACAGACAACGTCTGTAGAGCCTGGAAACAAAACTACTCTAACAATCAACCTCAACTGTACCTTTCTCAGAGGAAGATAGCAGAGTTAGTTGTTTATTCTAAAGTTAAGTCAAAAATCAGGTTATTGCCACTAGCAATCCTGCACTCTTTTGGAAGAAAATAAAGCAATTAACAAACAATTCACTGATGCCTTAACACTAAGTTCAATTTTCGGTAACTCTAACTGCAACTTTGCAGAGGACTAAACGTTCTTTCTCATTTCAATAATATAATCCATCACATACTTTTCCCACCCCAACTGACATCCTTCTGGGCCTAGACACTAGCTCACCACTTAACCCCCACACACAGAGAATACGGTACAATCCTTTACCTTACTGAGATCTCTATTAAACAAAAACTAAATCCATACTAAAAACTTCCTCTTCTTTTAAATTCAGAAGACAACATCCTACTTTTCTAAAAGAGTGGCTGACAAAACTCCTAAAACCACTGTCACATATTTATAACCTGTCCCTTACAGTGGAATAGTACTACCAGCCTTAAAGCATTCCATCATAGTCCTTCTCCTTAAAGTAACTTACAATAGGACCACAAAGACTAGAAATCTCTCTCTAATGTGTGTCTTCTGGCAAAAAACATTTTATAAAGTTTTGAAATAAACATCCTTGAAAAGCTTTCACATAATCATACATTCAAAAACATTAATAAACTATGTGCTTCTGTCTGATGGGCAACATGGTTTTGTAAATGCCTTCAGCACAACAGCAGTACAGCTACCAGCAACTGATGCTACCTACCCCAACATAAATGATGGATAAATGGCAGTGGGAATATTTAAGACCGCAAATAAAAATGTAAAACTACAACTTACTTCTCAACAAATTCAAGAAAATTTAACACAACACAATTAAAATAGTTACCAAGATACTTACAACTAAACAGCTTAATTCCATACAAAAATTAACTCTCACTTTTAAGGAACATGGCATGTAATGAAGGCCTGCAAGGCTCAGTTTTGGGTCCTTAGCTATTTTCTCTATATATAAATTATTTCACTGTAGATCCCCATCATTACATGTAATACTGACATACTGCTTTTGAAGCTTTCTGATCAATGGTCTGAAACAAATTCCTGATCAATCATAGAAAGGTGTGTTAGGATATTACCCTCTTCTCAGAAGCTGTCAAACCTACCGACCATCATAATTAAGATCAATGAAAATGACATTACTCACCATGTATCTGAATACAAATATTTAGGTCTTCCTCTTGACCCATCGTTTACCTTCTACTAACAAGATCACAAAGTCTTATCGTCAACTAAAATCTGTTACAGAATTTCACATATTCTCTCTTCAGAGGCTCACACTGGTGTAGTTAAAAATGTACTTCTCCCTAAACTTACAGAACCAATGACTACCGGGTCTTCATTTGTCATACAAAACAGAAAGACTACAGACTGCTGTAAATAAAATCTGCAGATCTGCTTCTATTATCACTCTGCCAGTCACATCATTGTGACCTGCTAAAAAGTCTAAAATGGCTCCCACTGATTGAAAGGTCAGCCCTCTTACTAAACAAATAAGTATTGAAAATTTTCAAGATATTATACTGCCCACCTCTGAAAAGTAAATTATACTCCACAGCTCAAGTAAACTCACTGAGCCATGCCCTAACCTATCCCCCATTTAAGACGTTATTGGAAAAGGGACCTGTAGGACTAGGGCCTACTACCTGGAATAATTGCCCACTTGAGGTCAAGTCTCAAAACACCCCTGTAGACTTTAAAAAGACCTTCTCTACAGGGAAGTCAAGTGGAAATGTTTTTAAGGACAATTTTTTTCCGAACTCTTAAGCTGCCTTTTCATAGACATACTCCTGCACTAAATCGGCCATATGGCCTCCAATGAAAAAATCTGATGTCAATCTTTTGTACATATTTTAAATGCATATATCAGCTTTTACGTTACAAACTTTTTTCTATAAAAAAAAAAAAGAGTCACACCAATTACTTCTAGTATATACTGTAAGCTGTTCCTACACACGCTGTAAGTTGTTATACCTCTTTATATGTCTGTTTAGTTTTTGCACTTCCACTGTATTTTGCAAGCATGTAAACTACAGGTTACTACTATGTTTTTATCATGATGTTGCGGATTTAATTTCGGTCTTCTCTGCTTTCACGTCCTGGTTGCGGCTGAAAAGGGTCAAGAGACCAGCCCACCCATCAGGTTATTTCATAGGATCATAGATTAGTACTAGGCTAACTGTCCTTTTGGGCTATTTTAAGCCTAAATATCAACAAATGCAGACACAAACCAGGAACCAGCAAGTCCAAAGCCACAGGACCCGAATCTCCTATCTCCAAAGAATATAATTTCGAACCAATCAGGTTAAAAACGACACCTTTATTCACACGTTGTCAAAATCACAAAAGTACAACCAACAATAAACCAAGCGCTTTCGCTCGGTTATTACCGAACTTCTTCAGAGTTAAAAATGTTTGTGGTGTGGTTAGCCATGTTAAATACTGAATACAAAGTCACATGACATGCCCTCCCCCCTCCAATGAACCACCCCTAATCAATTTTTAAAAACATAGTGCATATAACATGCCATATAAATATTTAGTGAACCTTGTGAACTAAAAACAAAAACCAAGATGTAATCCCAACAATGTCAAAAAATATATGAATATATATACTGTATGACAAAGCGTAGAAAAATGTATATGAAAAAAAATAATATATATGAAAAGTTGATAAGAACCAAATAGATATATATGTGTGTATAACACAGATAGATATAAATACACATAAATGTGTATACACAGTCCCCCTCATTGCAAGATGTGTCAAATGGTTACGTGACCAAGACATGAAATTGTATAAAAATACATGCAATACCAATCTGCTTAATGGTGAAATTTAACCACCTCTTGGGAACCCCATTATAGTCGTGCCCTTCTTAATTTGGGCACACTATTTATATTCAAAGCATCATTCATGCCCGGTGGACTAACTGCATCCAATCTAAGCTGCCAAAACAATTCCCGGTACTCCAACCTAGCTTCCAAATTACCCCCTCGTGGATCGGGGGTCACTTGTTCTAAAATAGTAAACTTAAGTTGCATATTTTCACATACTTGGGAATGCCTAGCCAATTACTGCGTTAGAATCAAACCCTGCATCTTGTGTCTGTAAGGTAAAGACCTTAACAATTATGCCAACCTCCCAATTTAACTAATTAATTTACTTTAATTTACTTACTATACGTTAATAGTTGGTTACCAGTGAAAACAAGGAATTTCTTACATTGCCTGAGGACACCCAGTGTTATAAGGTTGGGAGCAGAAGGATAACATGTTGGCTGACCCTCCTTCCATACCACCCAGCGCAATGCTTCAAGCATCAGTGCACAGGTAAGGTAAATGTGACTACGTGACCAAGTACCTTAATGTAACTTAAATTTGGAGAAGTGCATAGGCTAAACCATTTGCAGGTTCTAAGTAGATAAATTCTAGTTTGTTGAATAGCACACAGATGCACATTCTA